>NC_069499.1:1529795593-1530095593 GCF_027579735.1 Bombina bombina | reverse complement strand
CTCCTGCATGGCCTCGCAGGACCTGGATCGTGGATCTAGTAAAGATGTCATCTCTACCTCCTTGGGGGGTTACCTCTGAGGAAGGAACATCAACTTCAGGGTCCTTTCCTCCATCCAAACCTAGATTCTCTGAAGCTGACTGCTTAGAGATTGAACGCCTAATTCTGTCTAGACGTGGTTTTTCTTATGCAGTCATTGATACTACGATTCAGGCTTGAAAACCTGTTACTCGCAAGATTTACCATAAGATATGGCGTAAATATCTTTATTGGTGCCAGATCTAAGGGATTTTCCAGGAGCTGGGTGAGGAATCTGTCTTTTCTGCAGGATGACCTGCATTATCTATCCTTTTGCACAAACGACTGACAGACTTACCAGATGTTCAAGCCTTCGTACAGGCCCTGGTTAGAATCAGGCCTGTGTTTAAGCCTGTTGCTCCCCCATGGAGCCTTAATTTAGTTCTTTAAGTTTTGCAGCAGGCTCTGTTTTAGCTGATGCATGTTGTTGATATAAAATTGTTATCCTGGAAGGTTTTGTTTCTTGTTGCTACTTCTTCTGCTTGCAGAGTGTCTGAGCTTTCTGCTCTGTCTTCTCTTATTGTTCTACGGCCAAGAGTGATATCTCAGATCAATCAAGCTCTCATACAGAAAGCAGGAGCAAAAATAACTCATAATATAAGTTGAAAACTGCTAAGCTACCTGACATTTATAGCTTTTTTCAAGCTTTAGTCAGGATTAAAGAAATTTCTCCTCCTTGGAACCTCAATTTAGTTTTAAGAGGTTTTTTTGATGATTTGGATTTCTTTCATGTAATTGGCAAGAGTCCATGAGCTAGTGACGTATGGGATATACAATCCTACCAGGAGGGGCAAAGTTTCTTGAACCTCAAAATGCCTATAAATAAACCCCTCACAACACCCACAATTCAGTTTTACAAACGTTGCCTCCTATGGAGGTGGTGAAGTAAGTTTGTGCTAAGATTTCTACGTTGATATGCGCTTCTCAGCATTGTTGAAGCCCGATTCCTCTCAGAGTACAGCGAATGTCAGAGGGACATGAAGGGAGTATCACTTATTTCATACGTTCTCTGTTATCGGTCGTAGAGATTCATCTCCTACCTCCCTTTTCAGATCGACAATATACTCTTAATTTACGATTACCTCTACTGATAACTGTTTCAGTACTGGTTTGGCTATCTGCTATGTGTGGATGGGTGTCTTTTGGTAAGTATGTTTTTTTATTACTTAAGACACCTCAGCTATGGTTTGGCACTTTATGCATTTATATAAAGTTCTAAATATATGTATTGTACTTATATTTGCCATGAGTCAGGTTCATGTATTTCCTTCTGCAGACTGTCAGTTTCATATTTGGGGAATGTAAACATTTTTTAAGAATTTATTTTTCTTACCTGGGGTTTAGTCTTTTTTTCAATTCTTGCAAATTGCGGGCGGTATTAGGCCCGCAGGTGCGCCAAATGCTAAACTTTATTGCGTCATTCTTGGCACGAGAATTTTTTTGGCACGAAAAATACGTCTATGACGCAACTTCCTCATTTCCGGCGTCATAGTTGACGCCGAAGCCTTACACACGGTTGCTTCATTAGTGACGCGAAAGTTTTCAGTTACGTTGTGCATCATACTTGGCGCCAAACTTTTTCATTATTTTAATACCCCATTGATGTTTGCCTCTTGCCTTTTTTTTCTATCAGAGGGCTATGCTATTTGCATTTTTTCCCATTCCTGAAACTGTCATATAAGGAATTAGATAATTTTGCTTTATATGTTGTTTTTTCTTTTACATTTTGCAAGATGTCTCAATCTGATTCTGCTGGAACATTGCTGCCTGACATCGGTTCTACCAAAGCTAAGTGCATTTGTTGTAAAATTGTGGAAATTATTTCGCCGAATGTCATTTGTAATAGTTGTCATGATAAACTTTTACATGCAGATAGTGTGTCCATCAGTAATAGTACATTGCCAGTTGCAGTTCCTTCAACTTCTAATGTACATGATATACCTATGAATTTTAAAGAATTTGTTTCTGATTCTATCCAGAAGGCTTTGTCTGCATTTCCGCCTTCTAATAAACGTAAAAGGTCTTTTAAAACTTCTCATTCAGTTGATGAAATTTCAAATGACCAACAACATAATAATTTATCCTCTTCTGATGAGGATCTTTCTGATACAGAAGATCCTTCCTCAGACATTGACACTGACAAATCTACTTATTTATTTAAAATAGAGTATATGCGTTGTTTATTAAAAGATTAAAATTACTTTGGATATTGAGGTAACCAGTCCTCTTGACGTTCAGTCTAATAAACGTTTAAATGCTGTCTTTAAACCTCCTTTCGTTTTTCCTATTCCTGAGGCTATTTCTGATATGATTTCTAAGGAATGGAATAAGCCAGGTACTTCTTTTATTCCTTCTTCAAGGTTTAAAAAATTGTATCCTTTACCAGCAAATTCTATAGAGTTTTGGGAAAAGATCCCCAAAGTTGATGGGGCTATTTCTACTCTTGCTAAACGTACCACTATTCCTATGGGCGATAGTACTTCCTTTAAGGATCCTTTAGATAGGAAGCTTGAATCTTATCTAAGGAAGCCTATTTATATTCAGGTCATCTTCTCAGACCTGCAATTTCTTTGGCTGATGTTGCGGCTGCATCAACTTTCTGGTTGGAGAATTTAGCGCAACAAGAATTGGATTCCGACATATCTAGAATTATTTGCTTACTGCAATATGCTAATCATTTTATTTGTGATGCCATTTTTGATATTATCAAAATTGATGTTAGATCCATGTCTTTAGCTATATTCGCTAGAAGAGCTTTCTGGCTTAAATCATGGAATGCTGATATGACATCTAAATCTAGATTACTATCTCTTTCTTTCCAAGGTAATAATTTATTTGGGTCTCAGTTGGATTCTATTATTTCAACTGTCACTGGGGGAAAGGGAGTTTTCCTGCCTCAGGATAAAAAACCTAAGGGTAAATCTGAGGCTTCTAACCGTTTTCGTTCCTTTCGTCAAAATAAGGAACAAAAACTCAATCCTTCCCCCAAGGAATCTGTTTCCAATTGGAAGCCTTCCTCAAATTGGAATAAATCCAAGCCATTTAAGAAACCAAAGTCAGCCCCTAAGTCTGCATGAAGGTGCGGCCCTCATTCCAGCTCAGCTGGTAGGGGGCAGATTAAGGTTTTTCAAGGATATTTGGATAAATTCTGTCCAAAATCAATGGATTCAGAGCATTGTCTCTCAAGGGTATCGAATAGGATTCAGAGTAAGACCTCCTGTGAGAATGTTTTTTCTCTCACGTATCCCAGCAAATCCAATAAAACTCAGGCTTTCCTGAAGTGTGTTTCAGACCTGGAGTCTTCAGGGGTAATCATGCCAGTTCCTTTTCAGGAGCTAGGTTTGTGGTTTTATTCAAATCTATTAATTGTCCCAAAGAAGGAAAATGTATTCAGACCAGTTCTGGATCTGAAAATTTTGAATCGTTATGTAAGAGTACCAATTTTCAAGATGGTGACTATAAGGACTATTCTGCCTTTTGTTCAGTGAGGACATTATATGTCCACAATAGACTTGCAGGATGCATACCTTCATATTCCGATTCATCCAGAATATTATCAGTTTCTGAGATTCTCTTTTCTAGACAAGCATTACCAATTTGTTGCTCTTCCATTTGGCCTAGCAACAGCTCCAAGAATCTTTTCAAAGGTTCTAGATGCCCTGCTCTCTATGATCAGAGAGCAGGGTATTGCGGTGTTTCCTTATTTGGACGATATCTTGGTACTAGCTCAGTCTTTACGTTCTGCAGAATCTCACACAAATCAACTAGTGTTGTTTCTTCGGAAACATGGTTGGAGGATCAATTTTCCAAAAAGTTTCTTGATTCCTCAGACAAGGGTCACCTTTTTAGGCTTCCAGATAGATTCAGTGTCCATGACTCTGTCTCTAACAGACAAGAGACGTTTAAAATTGGTTGCAGCCTGCCGGCACCTTCAGTCTCAGTCATTCCCTTCAGTGGCTATGTGCATAAATCCCCTTTGCTCATTTTCACTTGAGACCTCTACAGCTTTGTATGCTGAACCAGTGGTACATGGATTATACAAAGATATCACAATTAATATCCTTAAATCCCAATGTACGACACACTCTGATGTGGTGGATAGATCACCATCGTTTAGTTCAAGGGGCTTCTTTTGTTCGGCCAACCTGGACTGTGATCACAACAGACGCAACTCTTTCAGGTTGGGGAGGTTCTCAGAGCTCTTCAGTTTTGGCCTCTGTTAAAGAGATAACCGTTCATTTGTTTTCAGACAGACAATATCACAACAGTGGCATATGTCAATCATAAGGGTGGGACTCACAGTCCCCAAGCTATGAAAGAAGTGTCTTGGATACTTGCTTGGGCGGAATCCAGCTCCTGTCTAATCTCTGCGGTGCATATCCCAGGTGTAGACAATTGGGAGGCGGATTATCTCAGCCGTCATACTTTACATCCAGGGGAGTGGTCTCTCCATCCAGATGTGTTTTCTCAGATTGTTCAGATGTGGGGTCTTCCAGAGCTAGATCTCATGGCCTCTCATCTAAACAAGAAACTTCCCAGATACCTGTCCAGGTCCAGGGATGTTCAGGCGGAAGCAGTGGATGCGCTGACACTTCCTTGGTGTTATCATCCTGCTTACATTTTCCCGACTCTAGTTCTCCTTCCAAGAGTGATCTCCAAAATCATCATGGAACAATCGTTTGTGTTGCTGGTGGCTCCAGTATGGCCACACAGGTTTTGGTATGCGGATCTGGTTCGGATGTCCAGTTGCCAGCCTTGGCCACTTCCGTTAAGGCCGGACCTACTGTCTCAAGGTCCGTTTTTCCATCAGGATCTCAAATCATTAAATTTGAAGGTATGGAAATTGAACGCTTAGTACTAAGTCATAGAGGTTTCTCTGACTCAGTGATTAATACTATGTTACAAGCTCGTAAATCTGTCTCTAGAAAGATTTATTATAGAGTTTCGAAGACTTACATTTCATGGTGTTCTTCTCATAAATTCTCTTGGCATTCTTTTAGAATTCCTAGAATTTTACAGTTTCTTCAGGATGGTTTGGATAAGGGTTTGTCTGCAAGTTCCTTGAAGGGACAAATCTCTGCTCTTTCTGTTTTATTTCACAGAAAGATTGCTATACTTCCAGATATTAACTGTTTTGTACAGGCTTTAGTTCGTATTAAGCCTGTCATTAAATCAATTTCTCCTCCTTGGAGTTTTAATTTGGTTCTGAAGGCTTTACAGGCTCCTCCATTTGAGCCTATGCATTCTTTGGACATTAAACTACTTTCTTGGAAAGTGTTGTTCCTTTTGGCTATCTCTTCTGCTAGAAGAGTTTCTGAGCTATCTGTTCTTTCTTGTGAGTCTCCTTTTCTGATTTTTCATCAGAATAAGGCAGTTTTGCAGATTTCTTTTAAATTTTTACCTAAGGTTGTGAATTCCAACAACATTAATAGAGAAATTGTTGTCCCTTCCTTGTGTCCTAATCCTAAGAATTCTTTGGAAAGATCCTTACATTATTCGGATGTGGTAAGAGCTTTGAAATATTATGTGGAAGCTACTAAAGATTTCAGGAAGACTTCCAGTCTATTTGTTTTATTTTCTGGTCATAGGAAAGGTCAGAAGGCTTCTGCTATTTCCTTGGCTTCTTGGTCGAAACTTTTGATTCATTAAGCTTATTTGGAGTCGGGTCAGGCCCCGCCTCAGAGAATTACAGCTCATTCTACTAGGTCACTCTCCACTTCGTGGGCCTTTAAGAATGAAGCTTCAGTTGATCAGATTTGCAAAGCGGCAACTTGTTCCTCTTTGCATAAATTTACTAAATTCTACCGTTCTGATGTATTTGCTTCTTCAGAAGCAGTTTTTGGTAGAAACGTTCTTCAGGCAGCAGTTTCAGTTTGATACTTCTGCTTTTGATTAAAGTTTTTTTCTTTCATTTATGAGAATAAACTTATTTTTTTGGGTTGTGGATTAATTTTTCAGCGGAAAATGGCTGTTTTTTTTTTTTTTTATCCCTCCTTATCTAGTGACTCTTGCGTGGAGTTCCACATCTTAGGTATTGCTATCCCATACGTCAGTAGGTCATGGACTCTTGCCAATTACATGAAAGAAAACATAATTTATGTAAGAACTTACTTGGTAAATTCATTTCTTTCATATTGGCAAGAGTCCATGAGGCCCACCCTTTTTATGGTGGTTATGATTTTTTGTATAAAGCACAATTATTTCCAAATTTCTTTTGTTGATGCTTTCTACTCCTTTCTTTATCACCCCACTGCTTGGCTATTCGTTAAACTGAATTGTGGGTTTGGTGAGGGGTGTATTTATAGGCATTTTGAGGTTTGGGAAACTTTGCCCCTCCTGGTAGGATTGTATATCCCATACGTCACTAGCTCATGGACTCTTGCCAATATGAAAAATGAATTTATCAAGTAAGCTTCTGTCTTGGAAGGTATTGTTTCTTTAGCAATATCTTCTGCCAGAATAGTTCTGAATTATCAGCTTTTTCATGTGAGTCTTCTTATTTGGATTTTCACCCAGATAAGGGGGTTTTAAGGACTAAATTTGACTTTTTGCCAAAGGTGGTTTCTTTTGATTTTGTCAATTAGGAAATTGTTGTTCCTTCTTTTTGTCCTAATCTTTGAAATTCTAAAGTAAAACTTCTGCAAAATGTGGATGTAATAAAATGCTACTTGCAAGCTTCAAATGATTTTCCAGAATCGTCAGTGCAGCACTGGATGAAAGATGTTCAAGAGTCTGTCAGGAGTCCAGAAACTCAATGATCTTTTATACACACTCACTAATTACAAGAAAACAGATCAAAGGTGAGGATGGTTACCTTTAATAGCCATTCAAACCCCTTTGTGTCAACTTGTGGGCATGTTATCTGGCCAAAATCACCAGGGTATGTAAACTTTTGTTCAGGGTCATTTGGGTAGTTTCTGTTGTCATTATGATTTAAAAAGAGTAAACACAGTTGATTGATAATAAATGGCTTGAGCCAAACACTAACCATGAGTGAAAGAAAAGTATTTTTGTTTTATCATTCATATTATCTGAAAAATGGCCAAGAAATCATAAATTCTGCCAGGGTATGTAAACTTATGAGCACAACTGTATATAGTAGGTGATTTTAGTTGTGCCAATTTTCATATGAGATCCTTGAAGCTGAGCTTTCTAGCTCATAGAATCTGCCAGTCATACAGTAAGGTTGGATATTGTTTTTAAGCATATATTCTTAAGGGCCCAAATGGATTTTGATCACAAGTGACACCAGTTTATTTGGTTGGGTTGCAATTTGGTGTTATGTCAGAACATAATAAAATGAAAATGGCAGAATCGGAATAATCCATAAAATAGCAATTATATTCCAGAGGAGACTTGTATTAGTGGTGGATGTTGTGAGACAAATTAAGTATCACGCCTTACAAATCTACCTTTCTCAAACAATGCCCCTCCCCAAACTGCACCCAATCTTCAACTAGTTATATATGAAATTATGATGTAGCACACAGGCCTTCTTTCCTCAGTTAAATGTAAAAAAATAGAGGCTTGCTTAGGCCATGTCAGTGGACTACAAAAGACTGAAGGTCTTATGGATCAGTGAATCAAAATTTTAAATCTTCAAGTCATCACACAGTTTTTTTTAATCTTGGCCCCACCCTCCCCTAAAGGGTGTGGACAGAACTGTCCACTCAGTTACCTGTATGAAAGTAACCCTCAAGCACCACCCCTTTCTCTTCCTAGTTCTGTCCAGCCACGAGTTTGATAGAGCTGAGAAACTCTCAACAAGTTGTGTTTCTGAGAATTTTCCTTTATTGCAGTAATTTATGACACCAAGACATTTTGCTGGTTATTTATGGCCAGTCTTCAAAAATGCTTAGGACCGGTCTGATTTCCCAGACCTGGTAATTGCTAGTGGCACTAAGATATTATTGCAAGGTATGTGTATGATTTCTTATATTGCCATTTTTATTTATTTGGGCTTCTTCATTTTTACTTTGGATGTCAATGTGTTATATTTTTATTTGACCTTATCTCGGGTACCCGATTATTTTGCTTCAAGCCTTCATGCAGTAACTGTATTTTTTTTGTATATTAAACAAAATTTTGGTAAAGATTTTCATAATTTACCTCTTACCTGTGGAATTTAAAGACTTGATTTATACTCCAGACTAGGGTTGCCACCTTGGCCATGTTTTCCTGGACACTTATAAGTTACACATGCTGCAGGGTGTGCACAGGGCAACATGCATTGCGCACCTAAACAGCACACTAATAGTGACCCTGGACAGCACTACTGATGTTCCTCCCTGCACACCCTTCAGCATGTGTAACTCATAAGTGTCCAGGAAAATATGGCCAAGGTGGCAACCCTACTCCAGACTGTGTGTTTATATTGATAAGTTTTCTTCCTTTAAAAGGTACATTAAACACTTTGAGGTGGTAATATAAAATGATAAATCGTTTATTAAAACAAAAAACTCTATATACCTTTTTTATTTTATTTATTTATTCCCCTTTCCTTTAATTCCATTCTGAAATTGGGAGTTTTACAGTTCCTGTTAGAAATAGAAGTGCAGAACACTGTTATATTTCACACAGCCAATGCTGCACACTCTAGTGACCTATTTATAACTGTCTCTTATTGACCACAGCAGAGAAGGTAACCTAAGTTACAACATGGCAGCTCCCATTGTTTTATAGGCACTAAACTTTACACTTATTATATCAATATTTAAACAGCTAATTAAACTTTTTAAAAAAACATCTGTTATTCTGACTAATCTTTTCTTTGTCTGCATCATTCTATCTAGTTTTCATTTAGAGTTTAATGTCCCTTTAAATCCTGCCCTGTAATTTTGACATTTTTTATTGTAGATTCTAGAAGTTTAAAATACAGCCTTATTTTAAAATATTTAGAATTGTGAAGTTTTTTTTCCTTCTTTGATGTTCAGCTGCTGACACCATAGATTCTAGATATCATGCTAAGTTAAGCAGTATTGTTGTTTTGTTTTTATTGATCATTATGGCCTTATTTAGTTTGCAGAGTTATGCCCATGTGTACTTGAACTGTGAGGCCCAAAAAACTGTACAATCTATTTCAAAGTTTTATGTATTTATGGCTATATTTGTCTTATAGTAGAAATAGCAGTAAATCAGTACTAATGTACACAGGGCAGGGCTGCCTTTCAACAAGTTGATTATATTCATTGATATATTCATTGATCTATTCTGTTTTAGGGAGAATATTGAAGGTTCTGACAGTTAGCAGAATAAGAATTTACATCAAAGAAATCAGGTAGTATTGATAGCAGTATTGCTATCAGTATTGCCGTACAGTGGTGGTCTATCACTAGCTGTTCAGGGTTTACACATTTTAAGACACATTCTTTTAGATGGAATGGCAGCTAGTAGAGATTATAATTATTTTGGGTTGCCATAAATTGATTTTATGGCCTTCAGGTTTTATCAGTATCCAATATTTTTCAGTCCCTTTACTGCATTTCTGGGTCTGGGAATAAACTTTCTTCTACAGAATTGGAATTATAACTTGATTTATTTCCTTTCTTCATCTGAAACTATAGGTAGAAGGTGAGAAACATTTGAATAGACTTAAGATACTTTCCACGAGTATAGTTGTAGTATTTTGGGCTTTTGAGTCGGATACTGTACCTTAAGAAATTTGTTTTTTAATGTCTAGTCTCAACATACATTTGTTTCTGAATATAGACCTAACATGCACCAATCTGTTTCTTCTAGGTTTTTGGTCGTAAAATGTGTTCTCCATGTTCTCTTATAATTGTACTTTTTCCCACACATATTTTTATATGATAGTAACCTCTTTACAATCTGTTCACTTATGAGTATTACCAGGGTGGGCCAAAATAACTAGAAATGAACACCAAAAATACAAGGAATTTCTATATTTGGGTAATATGTATCGGCCTCCCTACTCTTTTCTTCTAATTCACCTTTTTGGGCTGGACATCTCTAGGAAGAGGGAGGTAGTGCTTGAAGGATACTTTCATGCAGCTGCTAAGGGAGTGGGCAGTTCTGTCCACACCCCCTGGGAGAGGGTTGTTGACTTATAAGTATTTCCCAGGGATATGTGCCAGGTTATAGAAATATCTTGTATTTCTCTTGTTAAGTGTATCCAGTCCACGGATCATCCATTACTTGTGGGATATTCTCCTTCTCAACAGGAAGTTGCAAGAGGATCACCCACAGCAGAGCTGCTATATAGCTCCTCCCCTCACTGCCATATCCAGTCATTCTCTTGCAACTCTCAACAAAGATGGACGTAGTAAGAGGAGAGTGGTGTATTATAGTTAGTTTTTAAACTTCAATCAACAGTTTGTTATTTTTAAATGGTACCGGAGTGTACTGTTTCATTTCAGGCAGCATTAGAAGAAGAATCTGCCTGTGATTTCTATGATCTTAGCAGAAGTAACCAAGATCCATTGCTGTTCTCACATATTCTGAGGAGTGAGGTAACTTCAGAGAGGGAATGGCGTGCAGGTTTTCCTGCAATAAGGTATGTGCAGTTAATATTTTTCTAGGGATGGAATTTGCTAGAAAATGCTGCTGATACCGGATTAATGTAAGTAAAGCCTTAAATGCAGTGATAGCGACTGGTATCAGGCTTATTAATAGAGATACATACTCTTATAAAAGTGTAATATAAAACGTTTGCTGGCATGTTTAATCGTTTTTATATATGTTTGGTGACAAAACTTATTGGGGCCTAGTTTTTTTTCCACATGGCTGGTTTGATTTTTGCCTAGAAACAGTTCCTGAGGCTTTCCACTGTTGCAATATGAGTGGGAAGGGCCTATTTTAGTGCTTTTCTGTGCAGCTAAAAATACTGACAGACATTCAGCTTCTTCCTGCATGATCCAGGACATCTCTGAAGGGCTCAAAAGGCTTCAAAGTCGTGTTTGAGGAGGGTAACAATCACAGTAGACTGTGGCAGTTGTTGTGACTGTGTTTAAAAAACGTTTTTGTCATTTATTATTCTTTTTTTGTTATTAAGGGGTTAATCATCCATTTGCATGTGGGTGCAATGCTCTGCTGACTTGTTACATACACTGTAAAAATTTTGTTAGTGTAACTGCCTTTTTTCACTGTTATTTCAAATTTTGTCAAAATTTGTTTCTCTTAAAGGCACAGTAACGTTTTTTATATTGCTTGTTAACTTGCTTTAAAGTGTTTTCCAAGCTTGCTAGTCTCATTGCTAGTCTGTACAAACATGTCTGAAACAGAGGATACTTGTTCATTATGTTTAAAAGCCATGGTGGAGCCCCATAGGAGAATGTGTACTAAATGTATTGATTTCACCTTAAACAGTAAAGATCAGTCTTTATCTATAAAAGAATTGTCACCAGAGGGGTCTGTCGAGGGGGAAGTTATGCCGACTAACTCTCCCCACGTGTCGGACCCTTCGCCTCCCGCTCAAGGGACGCACGCTAATATGGCGCCAAGTACATCAGGGACGCCCATAGCGATTACTTTGCAGGATATGGCTGCAATCATGAATAATACCCTGACGAGATACAGAGCGCGTAGATGCTGTAAGAGCCATGTCTGATACTGCGTCACAATATGCAGAACATGAGGACGGAGAGCTTCAGTCTGTGGGTGACGTCTCTGAATCAGGGAGACCTGATTCAGAGATTTCTAATTTTAAATTTAAGCTTGAGAACCTCCGTGTATTGCTTGGGGAGGTATTAGCTGCTCTGAATGACTGTGACACAATTGCAGTGCCAGAGAAATTGTGTAGGCTGGATAAATACTATGCAGTGCCGGTGAGTACTGATGTTTTTCCAATACCTAAAAGGCTTACAGAAATTATTAGAAAGGAGTGGGATAGGCCCGGTGTGCCCTTTTCCCCACCTCCTATATTTAGAAAAATGTTTCCAATAGATGCCACTACACGGGACTTATGGCAGACTGTCCCTAAGGTGGAGGGAGCAGTTTCTACTTTAGCAAAGCGTACCACTATCCCGGTTGAGGACAGTTGTGCTTTTTCAGATCCAATGGATAAAAAAATTAGAGGGTTACCTTAAGAAAATGTTTATTCAACAAGGTTTTATTTTACAGCCCCTTGCATGCATTGCGCCTGTCACTGCTGCAGCGGCATTCTGGTTTGAGGCCCTGGAAGAGGCCATCCATACAGCTCCATTGACTGAAATTGTTGACAAGCTTAGAACTCTTAAGCTAGCTAACTTATTTGTTTCTGATGCCATTGTTCATTTGACTAAACTAACGGCTAAGAATTCCGGATTCGCCATCCAGGCTCCTAGGGCGCTATGGCTCAAATCCTGGTCAGCTGATGTGACTTCAAAGTCTAAATTACTCAACATTCCTTTCAAGGGGCAGACCTTATTCGGGCCTGGTTTGAAAGAAATTATTGCTGACATTACTGGAGGTAAGGGTCATACCCTTCCTCAGGACAGGGCCAAATCAAAGGCCAAACAGTCTAATTTTCGTGCCTTTCGAAATTTCAAGGCAGGTGCAGCATCAACTTCCTCTGCTTCAAAACAAGAGGGAACTTTCTTCTGTTATGTGTGATCAGTCCACGGGTCATCATTACTTCTGGGATATTATCTGCTCCCCTACAGGAAGTGCAAGAGGATTCACCCAGCAGAGTTGCTATATAGCTCCTCCCCTCTACGTCACCTCCAGTCATTCTCTTGCACCCAAAGACTAGATAGGAGGTGTGAGAGGACTATGGTGATTATACTTAGTTTTTATAACTTCAATCAAAAGTTTGTTATTTTACAATAGCACCGGAGCGTGTTATTACTTCTCTGGCAGAGTTTGAAGAAGAATCTACCAGAGTTTTTCTTATGATTTTAACCGGAGTAGTTAAGATCATATTGCTGTTTCTCGGCCATCTGAGGGAGGTAAAAGCTTCAGATCAGGGGACAGCGGGCAGTTGAATCTGCATTGAGGTATGTAGCAGTTTTTATTTTCTGAATGGAATTGATGAGAAAATCCTGCCATACCGTTATAATGACATGTATGTATACTCTACACTTCAGTATTCTGGGGATGGTATTTCACCGGAATTACTCTGTAAAAGTACATTAAACCTTTTAATAGGTATTTAATTCATGTTAAACGTTTTTGCTGGAATGTAGAATCGTTTGCATTTCTGAGGTACTGAGTGAATAAATATTTGGGCATTATTTTTCCACTTGGCAGTTTGCTTGTTTTGATTATGACAGTTTCGTTTCTCTCTCACTGCTGTGTGTGAGGGGGAGGGGCCGTTTTTGGCGCTCTTTGCTACGCATCAAAAATTTCCAGTCAGTTACTCTTGTATTTTCTGCATGATCCGGTTCATCTCTAACAGAACTCAGGGGTCTTCAAACTTCTTTGAAGGGAGGTAGATTCTCTCAGCAGAGCTGTGAGACTTATGTAGTGACTGTGTTTTAAAACGTTGCTCTGTGATTTTTATGTTTAAAATTTAATTAGTGTTACTTTACTAATGGGAACAAACCTTTGCTAACAAGTTGTGTTGTTTTTAAAGAGTGATGCTATAACTGTTTTTTCAGTTCATTATTTCAACTGTCATTTAATCGTTTAGTGCTTCTTTGAGGCACAGTACGTTTTTTGTTAAATAAGATTGTAACCAAGTTGCATGTTTATTGCTAGTGTGTTAAACATGTCTGATTCAGAGGAAGATACCTGTGTCATTTGTTCCAATGCCAAGGTGGAGCCCAATAGAAATTTATGTACTAACTGTATTGATGCTACTTTAAATAAAAGCCAATCTGTACAAATTGAACAAATTTCACCAAACAGCGAGGGGAGAGTTATGCCGTCTAACTCGCCTCACGTGTCAGTACCTGCGTCTCCCGCCCGGGAGGTGCGTGATATTATGGCGCCTAGTACATCTGGGCAGCCATTACAGATAACATTACAAGATATGGCTACTGTTATGACTGAAGTTTTGGCTAAGTTACCAGAACTAAGAGGCAAGCGTGATCACTCTGGGGTGAGAACAGAGTGCGCTGATAATTCTAGGGCCATGTCTGATACTGCGTCACAGCTTGCAGAGCATGAGGACGGAGAGCTTCATTCTGTAGGTGACGGTTCTGATCCAAGCAGATTGGATTCAGATATTTCAAATTTTAAATTTAAATTGGAAAACCTCCGTGTATTACTAGGGGAGGTCTTAGCGGCTCTTAACGATTGTAACACTGTTGCAATACCAGAGAAAATGTGTAGGTTGGATAAATACTTTGCGGTACCGGCGAGTACTGACGTTTTTCCTATACCTAAGAGATTAACTGAAATTGTTACTAAGGAGTGGGATAGACCCGGTGTGCCGTTCTCACCCCCTCCAATATTTAGAAAGATGTTTCCAATAGACGCCACCACACGGGACTTATGGCAAACGGTCCCTAAGGTGGAGGGAGCAGTTTCTACTTTAGCTAAGCGCACCACTATCCCGGTGGAGGATAGCTGTGCTTTTTCAGATCCTATGGATAAAAAATTAGAGGGTTACCTTAAGAAAATGTTTGTTCAACAAGGTTTTATATTGCAACCCCTTGCATGCATCGCGCCGATTACGGCTGCGGCAGCATTTTGGATTGAGTCTCTGGAAGAGAACCTTAGTTCCGCTACGCTGGACGACATTACGGACAGGCTTAGAGTCCTTAAACTAGCTAATTCATTCATTTCGGAGGCCGTAGTACATTTAACCAAACTTACGGCTAAGAATTCAGGATTCGCCATTCAGGCACGTAGGGCGCTGTGGCTAAAATCCTGGTCGGCTGATGTAACTTCTAAGTCCAAATTACTTAATATACCTTTCAAGGGGCAAACTTTATTTGGGCCCGGTTTGAAAGAAATTATCGCTGACATTACAGGAGGTAAGGGCCACGCTCTACCTCAAGACAAAGCCAAAGCTAAGGCTAGACAGTCTAATTTTCGTCCCTTTCGGAATTTCAAAGCAGGTGCAGCATCAACTTCCACTGCACCAAAACAGGAAGGAGCTGTTGCTCGTTACAGACAAGGCTGGAAACCTAACCAGTCCTGGAATAAGGGCAAGCAGGCCAGAAAACCTGCTGCTGCCCCTAAGACAGCATGAACCGAGGGCCCCCGATCCGGGACCGGATCTAGTGGGGGGCAGACTCTCTCTCTTCGCCCAGGCTTGGGCAAGAGATGTCCAGGATCCCTGGGCGCTAGAGATCATATCTCAGGGATACCTTCTAGACTTCAAATTATCTCCCCCAAGAGGGAGATTTCATCTGTCAAGGTTGTCAACAAACCAAATAAAGAAAGACGCGTTTCTACGCTGTGTACAAGATCTATTATTAATGGGAGTGATCCATCCGGTTCCGCGGTCGGAACAAGGACAAGGGTTTTACTCAAACCTGTTTGTGGTTCCCAAAAAAGAGGGAACTTTCAGGCCAATCTTGGATTTAAAGATCCTAAACAAATTCCTAAGAGTTCCATCGTTCAAAATGGAAACTATTCGGACAATCTTACCCATGATCCAAAAGGGTCAATACATGACCACAGTGGATTTAAAGGATGCTTACCTTCACATACCGATTCACAAAGATCATTACCGGTATCTAAGGTTTGCCTTTTTAGACAGGCATTACCAGTTTGTAGCCCTTCCATTCGGATTGGCTACGGCTCCAAGAATCTTCACAAAGGTTCTGGGTGCCCTTCTAGCGGTTCTGAGACCGCGAGGAATTTCGGTAGCTCCGTACCTAGACGACATTCTGATACAAGCTTCAAGCTTTCAAACTGCCAAGTCTCATACAGAGTTAGTTCTGGCATTTCTAAGGTCGCATGGATGGAAAGTGAACGAAAAGAAGAGTTCTCTCTTGCCTCTCACAAGAGTTCCATTCTTGGGGACTCTTATAGATTCTGTAGAAATGAAGATTTATCTGACAGAAGACAGATTAACAAAGCTTCTAAATGTATGCCGTGTCCTTCATTCCATTCAACTCCCGTCAGTAGCTCAATGCATGGAGGTGATCGGCTTAATGGTAGCAGCAATGGACATAGTACCCTTTGCACGCCTACATCTCAGACCGCTGCAATTGTGCATGCTGAGTCAGTGGAATGGGGATTACTCAGATTTGTCCCCCACTCTGAATCTGGATCAAGAGACCAGAAACTCTCTTCTATGGTGGCTTTCTCGGCCACATCTGTCCAGGGGGATGCCGTTCAGCAGGCCGGACTGGACAATCGTAACAACAGACGCCAGCCTTCTAGGTTGGGGCGCTGTCTGGAATTCTCTGAAGGCTCAGGGACAATGGAGTCAGGAGGAAAGTCTCCTGCCAATAAACATTCTGGAATTGAGAGCAGTTCTCAATGCCCTTCTAGCTTGGCCCCAGTTAAAGACTCGGGGGTTCATCAGGTTTCAGTCGGACAACATCACGACTGTAGCTTACATCAACCATCAGGGAGGGACAAGAAGCTCCCTAGCAATGATAGAAGTATCAAAGATAATTCGCTGGGCAGAGTCTCACTCTTGCCACCTGTCAGCAATCCACATCCCGGGAGTGGAGAACTGGGAGGCGGATTTCTTGAGTCGCCAGACTCTTCATCCGGGGGAGTGGGAACTTCATCCGGAGGTCTTTGCCCAAATACTTCGACGTTGGGGCAAACCAGAGATAGATCTCATGGCGTCTCGCCAGAACGCCAAACTTCCTCGCTACGGATCCAGATCCAGGGATCCGGGAGCGGTTCTGATAGATGCTTTGACAGCACCTTGGAACTTCAGGATGGCTTATGTGTTTCCACCCTTCCCGCTGCTTCCTCGATTGATTGCCAAAATCAAACAGGAGAGAGCATCAGTGATTCTAATAGCGCCTGCATGGCCGCGCAGGACTTGGTATGCAGATCTAGTGGACATGTCATCCTGTCCGCCTTGGTCTCTACCTCTAAGACAGGACCTTCTGATTCAGGGTCCATTCAAACATCAAAGTCTAACTTCTCTGAAGCTGACTGCTTGGAAATTGAACGCTTGATTTTATCAAAACGTGGTTTTTCTGAGTCGGTTATTGATACCCTGATACAGGCTAGGAAGCCTGTTACCAGAAAGATTTACCATAAAATATGGCGTAAATACCTATACTGGTGTGAATCCAAAGATTACTCCTGGAGTAAGGTTAGGATTCCTAGGATATTGTCTTTTCTACAAGAAGGTTTAGAAAAGGGTTTATCGGCTAGCTCATTAAAGGGACAGATCTCAGCTCTGTCCATCTTGTTACACAGGCGTCTGTCAGAAAATTCAGACATCCAGGCCTTTTGTCAGGCTTTAGCTAGGATCAAGCCTGTGTTTAAAACTGTTGCTCCGCCATGGAGTTTAAACTTAGTTCTTAACGTTTTACAGGGTGTTCCGTTTGAACCCCTTCATTCCATTGATATAAAATTGTTATCTTGGAAAGTTCTATTTTTAATGGCTATTTCCTCGGCTCGAAGAGTCTCTGAGTTATCAGCCCTACATTGTGATTCTCCTTATCTGATCTTTCACTCAGACAAGGTAGTTCTGCGTACTAAACCTGGGTTCTTACCTAAGGTTGTTTCTAACAGGAATATCAATCAAGAGATTGTTGTTCCATCCTTGTGTCCAAATCCTTCTTCAAAGAAGGAACGTCTTCTACACAATCTGGATGTAGTTCGTGCCCTCAAGTTCTACTTGCAGGCAACTAAAGATTTTCGCCAAACTTCTTCCCTGTTTGTCGTTTATTCTGGACAGAGGAGAGGTCAAAAAGCTTCTGCTACCTCTCTCTCTTTTTGGCTTCGTAGCATAATACGTTTAGCCTATGAGACTGCTGGACAGCAGCCTCCTGAAAGAATTACAGCTCATTCCACTAGAGCTGTGGCTTCCACTTGGGCCTTTAAGAATGAGGCCTCTGTTGAACAGATTTGCAAGGCTGCAACTTGGTCTTCGCTTCATACTTTTTCCAAATTTTACAAATTTGACACTTTTGCTTCTTCGGAGGCTATTTTTGGGAGAAAGGTTCTTCAGGCAGTGGTTCCTTCTGTATAATGAGCCTGCCTATCCCTCCCGTCATCCGTGTACTTTTGCTTTGGTATTGGTATCCCAGAAGTAATGATGACCCGTGGACTGATCACACATAACAGAAGAAAACATAATTTATGCTTACCTGATAAATTCCTTTCTTCTGTTGTGTGATCAGTCCACGGCCCGCCCTGTTTTTTAAGGCAGGTAAATATTTTTTAAATTATAATTCAGTCACCACTACACCCTTGGCTTCTCCTTTCTCGTTGGTCTTTGGTTGAATGACTGGAGGTGACGTAGAGGGGAGGAGCTATATAGCAACTCTGCTGGGTGAATCCTCTTGCACTTCCTGTAGGGGAGCAGATAATATCCCAGAAGTAATGATGACCCGTGGACTGATCACACAACAGAAGAAAGGAATTTATCAGGTAAGCATAAATTATGTTTTTGCTCAATCCAAGCAGGCCTGGAAACCTAACCAGTCCTGGAACAAGGGCAAGCAGGCCAGAAAGCCTGCTGCTGCCTCTAAGACAGCCTGAAGGAGCGGCCCCCTATCCGACAACGGATCTAGTAGGGCGCAGACTCTCTCTCTTCGCCCAGGCGTGGGCAAGAGATGTTCAGGATCCCTGGGCGTTGGAGATCATATCTCAGGGATATCTTCTGGATTTCAAAGCTTCTCCTGCACAAGGGAGATTTCACCTTTCAAGATTATCTGCAAACCAGATAAAGAAAGAGGCATTCCTAAGCTGCGTACAAGATCTCCTTGTAATGGGAGTGATCCATCCAGTTCCGCGGACGGAACAAGGACAGGGGTTTTATTCAAATCTGTTTGTGGTTCCCAAAAAAGAGGGAACCTTCAAACTAATTTTGGATTTAAAGATCCTAAACAAATTCCTCAGAGTTCCGTCATTCAAGATGGAAACTATTCGAACCATTTTACCCATGAGCCAAGAGGGTCAGTACATGACCACAGTGGACTTAAAGGATGCCTACCTTCACATTCCGATTCACAAGAATCATCATCAGTTCCTGAGGTTTGCCTTTCTAGACAGGCATTACCAATTTGTAGCTCTTCCATTCGGGTTGGCTACAGCCCCAAGAATTTTTACAAAGGTTCTGGGCTCACTTCTGGCAGTCCTAAGACCACGAGGCATAGCGGTGGCTCCTTACCTGGACGATATCCTGATACAGGCGTCAAGCTTTCAAATTGCCAAATCTCATACAGAGATAGTTCTGGCATTCCTGAGGTCGCATGGGTGGAAAGTGAACGAAGAAAAGAGTTCTCTATCTCCTCTCACGAGGGTTTCCTTCCTAGGGACTCTTATAGATTCTGTAGAAATGAAAATTTACCTGACGGAGTCCAGGTTATCAAAACTTCTAAATGCTTGCCGTGTTCTTCACTCCATTCCGCGCCCCACGGTGGCTCAGTGCATGGAAGTAATCGGATTAATGGTAGCACCGATGGACATAGTGCCATTCGCGCGCCTGCATCTCAGACCGCTGCAATTATGCATGCTCAGTCAGTGGAATGGGGATTACACAGATTTGTCCCCTCTACTAAATCTGGATCAGGAAACCAGAGATTCTCTTCTCTGGTGGTTATCTCGGGCCCATCTGTCCAAGGGTATGACCTTTCGCAGACCAGATTGGACAATTGTAACAACAGATGCCAGCCTTCTAGGTTGGGGTGCAGTCTGGAACTCCCTGAAGGCTCAGGGTTCATGGACTCAGGAGGAGAAACTCCTCCCAATAAATATTCTGGAGTTAAGAGCAATATTCAATGCTCTTCTGGCTTGGCCTCAGCTAGCAACACTGAGGTTCATCAGATTTCAGTCGGACAACATCACGACTGTGTCTTACATCAACCATCAAGGGGGAACCAGGAGTTCCCTAGCGATGTCAGAAGTCTCCAAGATAATTCGCTGGGCAGAGACTCACTCTTGCCACCTGTCAGCGATCCATATCCCAGGTGTAGAGAACTGGGAGGCGGATTTTCGAAGTCGTCAGACTTTTCATCCGGGGGTGTTTGCTCAATTGGTTCTCCGTTGGGGCAAACCAGAATTGGATCTCATGGCGTCTCGCCAGAACGCCAAGCTTCCTTGTTACGGATCCAGGTCCAGGGACCCAGAAGCGGCACTGATAGATGCTCTAGCAGCGCCTTGGTTCTTCAACCTGGCTTATGTGTTTCCACCGTTTCCTCTGCTCCCTCGTCTGATTGCCAAAATCAAACAGGAAAGAGCATCAGTGATATTGATAGCGCCTGCGTGGCCACGCAGGACCTGGTATGCAGACCTAGTGGACATGTCATCCTTTCCACCATGGACTCTGCCTCTGAGACAAGACCTTCTAATACAAGGTCCTTTCAATCATCTGAATCTACCTTCTCTGAGACTGACTGCATGGAGATTGAACGCTTGATCCTATCAAAGCGTGGCTTCTCCGAGTCAGTAATTGATACCTTAATACAGGCACGAAAGCCTGTCACCAGGAAAATTTACCACAAGATATGGCGTAAATATCTTCATTGGTGTGAATCCAAGAATTACTCATGGAGTAGGGTTAGGATTCCTAGGATATTGTCCTTCCTCCAAGAGGGTTTGGACAAAGGATTATCAGCTAGTTCTTTAAAGGGACAGATTTCTGCTCTGTCTATTCTTTTACACAAGCGTCTGGCAGAAGTTCCAGACGTTCAGGCATTTTGTCAGGCTTTAGTTAGAATTAAGCCTGTGTTTAAACCTGTTGTTCCTCCATGGAGCTTAAACTTGGTTCTTAAAGTTCTTCAAGGGGTTCAGTTTGGACCCCTTCATTCTATTGATATCAAACTTCTTTCATGGAAAGTTCTTTTTCTGATGGCTATTTCCACGGCTCGAAGAGTCTCGGAGTTATCTGCCTTACATTGTGATTCTCCTTATCTGATCTTTCATTCAGATAAAGTTGTTCTGCGTACAAAACCTGGGTTTCTCCAACATTGGTGTGTCCGGTCCCCGGCGTCATCCATAACTTGTGGGAATATTCTCTTCCCCAACAGGAAATGGCAAAGAGCACAGCAAAAGCTGTCCATATAGTCCCTCCTAGGCTCCGCCCACCCCAGTCATTCTCTTTGCCGTTGCACAGGCAACATCTCCACGGAGATGGTGAAGAGTATGTGGTGATTAGTTGTAGTTTTTTATTCTACTATCAAGAGTTAGTTATTTTAAAATAGTGCTGGTATGTACTATTTACTCTGAAACAGAAAAGGATGAAGAGTTCTGTTTGTGAGAGGAATATGATTTTAGCAGCAGTAACTAAAATCGTTTGCTGTTTCCACATAGGACTGTTGAGATGAAATAACTTCAGTTGGGGGAAACGGTTAGCAGACTTTTCTGCTTAAGGTATGACTAGCCATTTTTCTAACAAGACTGTGTAATGCTGGAAGGCTGTCATTCCCCACATGGGGACCGGTAAGCCATTTTCTTAATCAAGCAGAATAAAGGGCTTAATGTGGGCTATAATACTGGTAGACATTTTTATGGGCAAGATCGATTGCTTTATTTGGGCTTTTTGTAAAGATTGATGTTGATATTCACACTTATAAAACTTGGGGAACGTTTTTTTTAACGTCAGGCACTGGTTTAGACACCTTTTCAGTCAGGAAGGGCCTTCCCTGTAGTAGGCTGAGCCTCATTTTCGCGCCATTACTGCGCAGTTTCTTTTGAGAGCAGGACATGCAGCTGCATGTGTGTGGGTCTGAAAGTATTTGAAAAGGTTCCTAGAAGGCTTCATTTGGTATCGTATACCCCCTGGGTTTGGTAAAGTCGCAGCAAAGGCTGTAGCTGGGACTGTAGAGGGGTTAAAACTTTAACCGGCTCCGGTTTCTTCATTTTAAGGGTTAAAGGTCTCAAATTTGGGGTGCTATGCTTTGAATGCTTTAAGACACTGTGGTGAAAATTTGGTTAAATTTGAACAATTCCTTCATAGTTTTTCACATATTCAGTAATAAAGTGTGCACTGTTTAAAATTTAAAGAGACAGTAACGGTTTTGTTTAAAAACGGTTTTTGTACTTTATTGACAAGTTTAAGCCTGTTTAACATGTCTGTGCCTTCAGATAAGCTATATTCTGTATGTATGGAAGCCAATGTGTCTCCCCCTTCAAAATTGTGTGATAATTGTGCCATAGCGTCCAAACAAAGTAAGGACAGTACTGCCACAGATAGTAAAGTTGCCCAAGATGATTCATCAGATGAAGGGAGTAGACATAGTTCTACATCATCTCCTTCTGTGTCTACACCAGTTTTGCCCACGCAGGAGGCCCCTAGTACTTCTAGCGCGCCAATGCTTATTACTATGCAACAATTGACGGCAGTAATGGATAACTCCATAGCAAATTTTTTATCCAAAATGCCTGCATATCAGAGAAAGCGCGATTGCTCTGTTTTAAACACTGTAGAGCAGGAGGGCGCTGATGATAATTGCTCTGTCATACCCTCACACCAATCTGAAGGGGCCGTGAGGGAGGTTTTGTCAGATGGGGAAATTTCAGATTCAGGTAGAATTTCTCAACAGGCAGAACCTGATGTTGTGACATTTAAATTTAAATTAGAGCATCTCCGCGCACTGCTTAAGGAGGTGCTATCTACTCTGGATGATTGTGACAACCTGGTCATTCCAGAAAAATTGTGCAAGATGGACAAGTTCCTAGAGGTTCCGGTGCACCCCGACGCTTTTCCTATACCCAAGCGGGTGGCGGACATAGTGAATAAGGAGTGGGAGATGCCCGGCATACCTTTTGTTCCCCCTCCTATATTTAAGAAATTGTTTCCTATGGTCGACCCCAGAAAGGACTTATGGCAGACAGTCCCTAAGGTCGAGGGGGCAGTTTCTACACTAGCCAAGCGCACTACTATTCCTATCGAGGATAATTGTGCTTTCAAAGATCCTATGGATAAAAAATTGGAGGGTTTGCTTAAAAAGATTTTTGTACAGCAAGGTTACCTCCTGCAACCTATTTCGTGCATTATTCCTGTCACTACAGCAGCGTGGTTCTGGTTCGAAGAACTAGAAAAGTCGCTCAGTAGAGAGACTCCGTATGAGGAGGTTATGGACAGGGTTCACGCACTTAAGTTGGCTAATTCCTTTATTTTAGATGCTGCTTTGCAGTTAGCTAGATTAGAGGCGAAAAATTCTGGGTTTGCAATTGTGGCGCGCAGAGCGCTCTGGCTAAAGTCTTGGTCAGCGGATGTATCTTCCAAGACAAAATTGCTTAATATCCCTTTCAAGGGTAAAACTCTTTTTGGGCCAGAATTGAAAAAGAGATTATCTCAGACATCACTGGGGGTAAGGGCCACGCTCTCCCACAAGATAGGCTTTTCAAGGCCAAGAATAAGTCTAATTTTCGTTCCTTTTGCAATTTCAGGAACGGACCGGCCTCCAACTCTGCAGCCTCTAGACAAGAGGGTAATGCTTCGCAAACCAAACCAGCTTGGAAACCGATGCAAGGCTGGAACAAGGGTAAGCAGGCCAAGAAACCTGCTGCTGCTAACAAGACAGCATGAAGGAGTAGCCCCCGATCCGGGACCGGATCTAGTAGGGGGCAGACTCTCTCTCTTCACTCAGGCTTGGGCAAGAGATGTTCAGGATCCCTAGAAATAGTTTCTCAGGGTTATCTTCTGGAATTCAAGGAACTACCTCCAAGGGGAAGGTTCCACATGTCTCACTTATCCTCAAACCAAATAAAGAGACAGGCATTTTTACATTGTGTAGAAGACCTGTTAAAAATGGGAGTGATACACCCAGTTCCAACCGTGGAACAAGGAATGGGGTTTTACTCAAATATGTTTGTGGTTCCCAAAAAAGAGGGAACTTTCAGACCAATTTTGGATTTAAAGTTCCTAAACAAATTTTTCAGAGTGCCATCGTTCAAAATGGAAACCATTCGAACGATTTTACCTACAATCCAATAGGGTCAATTTATGACTACCGTGGATCTAAAGGATGCGTATCTACATATTCCTATCCACAAAGATCATCATCAGTTCCTAAGGTTCGCCTTTCTGGACAAACATTACCAGTTTGTGGCTCTCCCATTCGGGCTAGCCACTGCTCCAAGGATTTTCACAAAGGTACTCGGGTCCCTTCTAGCGGTTCTAAGACCAAGGGGCATTGCAGTGGCACCTTACTTGGACGACATTCTGATACAAGCGTTGTCTCTTTCAAAGGCAAAGGCTCACACAGACATCGTTCTGGCCTTTCTCAGATCTCACAGATGGAAAGTGAACATAGAAAAAAGTTCCCTGTCTCCGTCGACAAGAGTTCCTTTCTTGGGGACAATAATAGATTCTTTAGAAATGAAGATTTTCCTGACAGATGTCAGAAAGTCGAAACTTCTAAACGCTTGTCAAGTTCTTCACTCTGTTCCACGACCTTCCATAGCTCAGTGCATGGAAGTAGTAGGGTTGATGGTTGCAGCAATGGACATAGTTCCTTTTGCGCGAATTCATCTAAGACCATTACAACTGTGCATGCTGAAACAGTGGAATGGGGACTATACAGACTTGTCTCCAGTGATTCAAGTAGATCAGAAGACCAGAGACTCACTCCGTTGGTGGCTAACCCAGGATCACCTGTCCCAGGGAATGAGCTTCCTCAGACCAGAGTGGGTCATAGTCACGACCGACGCCAGTCTAGTGGACTGGGGCGCGGTCTGGGACTCCCTGAAAGCTCAGGGGCTATGGTCTCGGGAAGAGTCTCTTCTCCCGATAAACATTCTGGAACTGAGAGCGATATTCAATACTCTCAGGGCTTGGCCTCAACTAGCAAAGAGTAGAGAAAAGAGGTTTAGTAAGGGCGCTAATAGCTAAAGATACTATGTGGATTTATTAAGTGTATATATGTGATAAGAGTTTAAAGTATCAAAAAATGTGTAAAAAACATACAGTTAATTTATGTGTAAAATACAGTTTATTTGGTTACAATATGATTAAAGAACTTATAGAGACGTCTCTAGTACAAATCAATAAAATTTAAAAACAGACAAAAATACAGAAAAAATAAATCAATAAAAGATAAGATAAAAAGCAAGTAGTACTATTAGAGAATATTCGTATGCTACTTTTTATGTTGGTCACTCAGAAATATCACATGTAATGTGACTAGGCAGTTTGCCAAACTTTCCGTGAGTATTTTAAAGTTCATAAAATTTCTTACATACTTTCATTTAAAATTCGTTTACCAACTGGATAAAAACTTTGAAAGAAGATGGAGCTTAAAGCAGAGCTGTGCATAAAAAATGTTTGTATAGAGTTGTATCTTTCTGTCAAAATATACCAGACCTTTGTATTAGTTTCAAAGCAAACTTTCAGGGATAATTATCATGTCCATATATATGAACCAAGAGAGATGTCCCATAAACTTATTTTGCTAATGGTTTGAGATTGCAGTTTGCGACTCCCATACAAATTGTACCTTATCGTATACGTGAGCTATAGCAGGGTATCCTGTGCATCCTGCAGCTCGGTTCCTCCGATAGTGTCCTCGTGTTGCTGGCGTCTGACGTCACATCCAATGTGTGGGGGCCCGCCTTGCGTCCGCCAATCAATGCTTAGCCAGTTTCAGGATACCTTTTTGCATCCGATACAAGGTGTACAATTTTCTTCTTATTTCTGATACTTGCTTGTACCGGTCAGCAGAGGTGTGTTTGAATGAAAGAAATTTTCCTGCACTTAGTGCTTTTAAGCACGCAGGTTCCGATGATATATAATTTCAATGTCTTTTGTTGACAATCAACCCGGGTTGGTTCATTCAGTTCAAACGATAGTGGAGTCAAGGATACAGTCTTTAGCTTCTACGCGTTTCACTCCCTCTAGGAGCTTTATCAAGAATGATTCTGACTGTTTGACTCCTCTCTTTAATAGGTGTATCCAGTGTCTCATTGGTTCAAAGAAATCTCGTAGTTAAGGTGGTATCCATGGTTTGCACTTGCTCCTAATACATTGCTCTATCATAATATTTATCACAAGTTTGACCAAACATATTTCAGACCAATTTATTTTAAAACAATTTCATTGTCGTGTTACCTTAAGACAATTCAATTTATTTAAACCTATTATGTTAAGGATAGGTGGAGATGTGGAGAAACATATAATAGGATTGTTAGGTTAAGGGTGCACTAAAAAATATGTGCACTAAAAAATACGTTCTTTAATCTAGAAGAAATGGTGAGATGTCCAATTCTGAATTTAACCCTTTGGGGAATAGCGTGTCGAATTTAAAGATGTACTCTGCCTCTTTAAGGAGCAGTTTCTTCTGTATATCCCCGCCTCTCCAGTGTTTTTCTACTTTGTATATACCCCAAAAGGATAGATCTTTTGTGTTGCCCTTATGTGTGGTTTTGAAATGTTGATAGAGGTGTGTGTCTTCCATTCCATTCTCTATATTATTGAGATGTTCCCTGATTCTATCTCTCAGAGTTCTCTTAGTTTCTCCAAAATAAAAAAGATTGCAAGTGCATTTTAGGACATAGATAATACCTTTGTGTGAGCATCTTATAAGTTCTTTGATTGGTATGGTATTGTTAGGACCTATCTGTATTATATTGGATTTATTGCTGTGTTTACATGACTTACATGTGTAACATGGGAAGAAGCCTGTTAATTTTTGTCCATGGAGGTCTTTTTGTATTAGTTTGTTTTTATTGGGTTTTTTTAGGTCACTAGGTGCAAGGGTTGATTTTAAATTACTAGCTTTTTTGAAAACAAAACTGGGGTTATCTGTAACTTTTTCTCCCAGGATATTGTCTTCCTTGATGAGATGCCAATGCTTTTTTATGATTTTTTTCACCATATTATGATCAATGTGATAATCTGATATGAATGGAATTTTTATTTTATTTTCATCTATATTTGTTTTTTCTTTGTATGTTAATAATGATTCCCTATTGGTGTTTTTGGCCCTTTCTAATGCTTTTTTGGTATGTGTTGTGTTGTAACCTCTTGAGTTAAATCTTTCTATTAGTGTTCCGGCCTGAATTTCAAAGTCTGCCATCCTAGAGCAGTTTTTTCGAACTCTAAGGCACTGCCCTATTGGTATGTTATCCTTCCAAGCATCCAGATGACAACTTTTAGCGTGCAAATAATTATTACAGTCAACTTGTTTAAAGTATGTTTTTGTCTCTATCTTATTGCCCAATACCATCATTTCTAAATCAAGGAAGGTAATTCCTTCTTTACTTTGGTTATGTGTGAAATGTAAACCTAAAGTATTTTGGTTCATCTTTTCAAACATTTTGATTAGATCTGTCTCCTGCCCTTTCCAAATTATTAACAGGTCATCTATGTACCTTTTGTAGAGTACAAGGTTTGCACCGTAGCCGCCAGACCCAAAGAAATTCTCTTCCCAAAGGCCCATAAAAAGATTGGCATAGCTAGGTGCAAACCTTGTACCCATAGCTGTTCCTTCTGTTTGGAGATAGAACTTATTATCAAAGGAGAAATAGTTGTTCTCTAAAATGAATTTGATGCTCATTAAAATGAATTCCTTATGTATTTCTGGCATATCTGTGTCTTTTGATAGATAGTGGTTAATTGCCTCCATTCCCTTTTTATGGTCTATTATTGTGTAAAGTGACGTTACATCACATGTCGCTAGGTACATATCATCTTCCCACTGAAAGGTATTTAGGATGTTGAGTACTTGAGTGGAATCCCTCAAATAAGAGTTTAGATTTGTTACATATTTTTGTAAGTATCCGTCTACATATCGTGAAAGATTGGAGGAGATGGAATCGATCCCTGATATGATGGGCCTACCAGGGGGATCGATTAGGCTCTTGTGAATTTTTGGTAGAAAGTAAAAGATCGGTATTCTTGGATTGTGCGGAGTTAAGAATTGAAATTCTTTATCATTTAATACACCTGATCTTTTACCCTCTACCAGTAATTTATTCAATGTTTGTACATATTTATTAGTAGGATTAAGATCCAATTTTTTATATGTTGTGATATTGTCTAATAGTCTGTGGGCTTCAATGAGATATTTGGCGGTGTCCATCACGACTATGCCGCCGCCCTTATCTGCAGATTTTATGGTTAGTTCTTTATTGTTCTGTAAATTGTTTATGATGGATTTTTCTTTCAGGCTCAAATTAAACTGTTTTGGTTGTTGGGGATTACATCTTTTGATGTCTTTCAGTACTAATTTTTCGAAAGTATCTAGATAATTCCCTTTTGATTGTATAGGGTTAAATTTCGATTTGGGTTTTAAATTGGAATGATTAATTTTCACGGGTGCTTGTATACTTAGCTGTCTCTCTGTAGGGTTTTTTAAGAAATGTCTTTTCAAAGTAAGATTTCTCACGAATTTTTTTACATGTATAAAAGTATTGAATTTATTGAGTCTAGCAGTGGGGGCATATGTAAGACCTAAGCTCAGGACTTTTTCTTCCTCTTTGTTTAGGGGAGTGCTGCTTAAATTATATATTCCTTGCGTGTTATTAGTTATCTCCCTCTTTTTGCTACTTTTTCTGGATAATCCCCTTCCTCTCTTTCCTCTAATCCCCTTTTTCTTCTGGGATTTGTTGCTGTTTCTGGTTGGAAGAGTTCTCTTGAGGTGCCCTCTCTCAGAGGGCTTTTCCCTAAAAAAAGGGGGGAATCATTATGTGTTTGGTATTCTCTTCTTTGCTCTAGGTCTCTTAGGGGTTCAAACCTATTATGGGTCGGGGTTCTCCAAGAGTCCCATTGTCTATTTTCTCTCCTATAAGTTCTTGGGTGCTCCCACTCACTGGGTTTTTCATTGTATGTTCTGGAATGGGTATTATCTATCCTATTATGTGGATGATATTGTTCTCTTGCTCTATGCCATGATTGTTGGTTGTGATGACGGTCTCTATTATAGTTAAATGATCTTTCAGTTTGATAGTTATTCCTATTGGATGTGTTTTGATACCTATAATTATCATAATGATGATAAGTGTTATGTTGTCTCTTGTTATTATAAGTATTACCATGTGGAGGATAATAGGTGTGGGTCTTAAATGTGTCTGGGTTAACTTCAGAGATTTCTTCTATTTGCTGAGACTGATTGTTATTTTTAATGTCTCTTTCCATCTTTCCCCATTTTGTTCTTAATAAATCTTTATTCAGATTATTTAATGTATCCATTATTACTTTTTGTCTTTCTTTATATTCATTTTCATTTTTCCTATCCTTTAATTTCTCTTTAATTTCTAAGATATTTTTCTCAATAATTAAAAGTGTTTCTTTTCTAGATCTTTTAAGAATCTCAATTAGTGTATTAGAGGCTTTAGTTAGTGTGTCTTTCCATTCTGTTTGTAGAGTTTCGCTTAAAGTGAAAGTGCAATTTTTCTTTAAAAGTAATCCTTTTGGTATAATGCCTTTTTTTTGTGTATCTGTTAAGAAAAACTAATTCCATTTGTTGCTTTAATTCTTTTGTGAGTTCGTGTTCTAAGCTTTGCATTAGGTCTAAGGTTTTATCTGAGCTGATCTGATTTATTAAAGGGATATTTTCCTCTCTCATATCTAGAAATATTTTGTCCCTAAAATCAAAAATGTCCTCCATATTGGGTTAGATGGTGTAAAAAAACCTGCTGCAACTATTTAAGTGAAGGAAAATCGTAAAGTGCAAAAGTGTGGGTAAATAGTGCGCTGGTGGAATAAAGTATCAAACTCCTTACAGTGTTTTTAGATCCTTCAATCTAAAAGTAATGTGTAGAGAAAAGAGGTTTAGTAAGGGCGCTAATAGCTAAAGATACTATGTGGATTTATTAAGTGTATATATGTGATAAGAGTTTAAAGTATCAAAAAATGTGTAAAAAACATACAGTTAATTTATGTGTAAAATACAGTTTATTTGGTTACAATATGATTAAAGAACTTATAGAGACGTCTCTAGTACAAATCAATAAAATTTAAAAACAGACAAAAATACAGAAAAAATAAATCAATAAAAGATAAGATAAAAAGCAAGTAGTACTATTAGAGAATATTCGTATGCTACTTTTTATGTTGGTCACTCAGAAATATCACATGTAATGTGACTAGGCAGTTTGCCAAACTTTCCGTGAGTATTTTAAAGTTCATAAAATTTCTTACATACTTTCATTTAAAATTCGTTTACCAACTGGATAAAAACTTTGAAAGAAGATGGAGCTTAAAGCAGAGCTGTGCATAAAAAATGTTTGTATAGAGTTGTATCTTTCTGTCAAAATATACCAGACCTTTGTATTAGTTTCAAAGCAAACTTTCAGGGATAATTATCATGTCCATATATATGAACCAAGAGAGATGTCCCATAAACTTATTTTGCTAATGGTTTGAGATTGCAGTTTGCGACTCCCATACAAATTGTACCTTATCGTATACGTGAGCTATAGCAGGGTATCCTGTGCATCCTGCAGCTCGGTTCCTCCGATAGTGTCCTCGTGTTGCTGGCGTCTGACGTCACATCCAATGTGTGGGGGCCCGCCTTGCGTCCGCCAATCAATGCTTAGCCAGTTTCAGGATACCTTTTTGCATCCGATACAAGGTGTACAATTTTCTTCTTATTTCTGATACTTGCTTGTACCGGTCAGCAGAGGTGTGTTTGAATGAAAGAAATTTTCCTGCACTTAGTGCTTTTAAGCACGCAGGTTCCGATGATATATAATTTCAATGTCTTTTGTTGACAATCAACCCGGGTTGGTTCATTCAGTTCAAACGATAGTGGAGTCAAGGATACAGTCTTTAGCTTCTACGCGTTTCACTCCCTCTAGGAGCTTTATCAAGAATGATTCTGACTGTTTGACTCCTCTCTTTAATAGGTGTATCCAGTGTCTCATTGGTTCAAAGAAATCTCGTAGTTAAGGTGGTATCCATGGTTTGCACTTGCTCCTAATACATTGCTCTATCATAATATTTATCACAAGTTTGACCAAACATATTTCAGACCAATTTATTTTAAAACAATTTCATTGTCGTGTTACCTTAAGACAATTCAATTTATTTAAACCTATTATGTTAAGGATAGGTGGAGATGTGGAGAAACATATAATAGGATTGTTAGGTTAAGGGTGCACTAAAAAATACGTGCACTAAAAAATACGTTCTTTAATCTAGAAGAAATGGTGAGATGTCCAATTCTGAATTTAACCCTTTGGGGAATAGCGTGTCGAATTTAAAGATGTACTCTGCCTCTTTAAGGAGCAGTTTCTTCTGTATATCCCCGCCTCTCCAGTGTTTTTCTACTTTGTATATACCCCAAAAGGATAGATCTTTTGTGTTGCCCTTATGTGTGGTTTTGAAATGTTGATAGAGGTGTGTGTCTTCCATTCCATTCTCTATATTATTGAGATGTTCCCTGATTCTATCTCTCAGAGTTCTCTTAGTTTCTCCAAAATAAAAAAGATTGCAAGTGCATTTTAGGACATAGATAATACCTTTGTGTGAGCATCTTATAAGTTCTTTGATTGGTATGGTATTGTTAGGACCTATCTGTATTATATTGGAATAATTGCTGTGTTTACATGACTTACATGTGTAACATGGGAAGAAGCCTGTTAATTTTTGTCCATGGAGGTCTTTTTGTATTAGTTTGTTTTTATTGGGTTTTTTTAGGTCACTAGGTGCAAGGGTTGATTTTAAATTACTAGCTTTTTTGAAAACAAAACTGGGGTTATCTGTAACTTTTTCTCCCAGGATATTGTCTTCCTTGATGAGATGCCAATGCTTTTTTATGATTTTTTTCACCATATTATGATCAATGTGATAATCTGTTATGAATGGAATTTTTATTTTATTTTCATCTATATTTGTTTTTTCTTTGTATGTTAATAATGATTCCCTATTGGTGTTTTTGGCCCTTTCTAATGCTTTTTTGGTATGTGTTGTGTTGTAACCTCTTGAGTTAAATCTTTCTATTAGTGTTCCGGCCTGAATTTCAAAGTCTGCCATCCTAGAGCAGTTTTTTCGAACTCTAAGGCACTGCCCTATTGGTATGTTATCCTTCCAAGCATCCAGATGACAACTTTTAGCGTGCAAATAATTATTACAGTCAACTTGTTTAAAGTATGTTTTTGTCTCTATCTTATTCCCCAATACCATCATTTCTAAATCAAGGAAGGTAATTCCTTCTTTACTTTGGTTATGTGTGAAATGTAAACCTAAAGTATTTTGGTTCATCTTTTCAAACATTTTGATTAGATCTGTCTCCTGCCCTTTCCAAATTATTAACAGGTCATCTATGTACCTTTTGTAGAGTACAAGGTTTGCACCGTAGCCGCCAGACCCAAAGAAATTCTCTTCCCAAAGGCCCATAAAAAGATTGGCATAGCTAGGTGCAAACCTTGTACCCATAGCTGTTCCTTCTGTTTGGAGATAGAACTTATTATCAAAGGAGAAATAGTTGTTCTCTAAAATGAATTTGATGCTCATTAAAATGAATTCCTTATGTATTTCTGGCATATCTGTGTCTTTTGATAGATAGTGGTTAATTGCCTCCATTCCCTTTTTATGGTCTATTATTGTGTAAAGTGACGTTACATCACATGTCGCTAGGTACATATCATCTTCCCACTGAAAGGTATTTAGGATGTTGAGTACTTGAGTGGAATCCCTCAAATAAGAGTTTAGATTTGTTACATATTTTTGTAAGTATCCGTCTACATATCGTGAAAGATTGGAGGAGATGGAATCGATCCCTGATATGATGGGCCTACCAGGGGGATCGATTAGGCTCTTGTGAATTTTTGGTAGAAAGTAAAAGATCGGTATTCTTGGATTGTGCGGAGTTAAGAATTGAAATTCTTTATCATTTAATACACCTGATCTTTTACCCTCTACCAGTAATTTATTCAATGTTTGTACATATTTATTAGTAGGATTAAGATCCAATTTTTTATATGTTGTGATATTGTCTAATAGTCTGTGGGCTTCAATGAGATATTTGGCGGTGTCCATCACGACTATGCCGCCGCCCTTATCTGCAGATTTTATGGTTAGTTCTTTATTGTTCTGTAAATTGTTTATGATGGATTTTTCTTTCAGGCTCAAATTAAACTGTTTTGGTTGTTGGGGATTACATCTTTTGATGTCTTTCAGTACTAATTTTTCGAAAGTATCTAGATAATTCCCTTTTGATTGTATAGGGTTAAATTTCGATTTGGGTTTTAAATTGGAATGATTAATTTTCACGGGTGCTTGTATACTTAGCTGTCTCTCTGTAGGGTTTTTTAAGAAATGTCTTTTCAAAGTAAGATTTCTCACGAATTTTTTTACATGTATAAAAGTATTGAATTTATTGAGTCTAGCAGTGGGGGCATATGTAAGACCTAAGCTCAGGACTTTTTCTTCCTCTTTGTTTAGGGGAGTGCTGCTTAAATTATATATTCCTTGCGTGTTATTAGTTATCTCCCTCTTTTTGCTACTTTTTCTGGATAATCCCCTTCCTCTCTTTCCTCTAATCCCCTTTTTCTTCTGGGATTTGTTGCTGTTTCTGGTTGGAAGAGTTCTCTTGAGGTGCCCTCTCTCAGAGGGCTTTTCCCTAAAAAAAGGGGGGAATCATTATGTGTTTGGTATTCTCTTCTTTGCTCTAGGTCTCTTAGGGGTTCAAACCTATTATGGGTCGGGGTTCTCCAAGAGTCCCATTGTCTATTTTCTCTCCTATAAGTTCTTGGGTGCTCCCACTCACTGGGTTTTTCATTGTATGTTCTGGAATGGGTATTATCTATCCTATTATGTGGATGATATTGTTCTCTTGCTCTATGCCATGATTGTTGGTTGTGATGACGGTCTCTATTATAGTTAAATGATCTTTCAGTTTGATAGTTATTCCTATTGGATGTGTTTTGATACCTATAATTATCATAATGATGATAAGTGTTATGTTGTCTCTTGTTATTATAAGTATTACCATGTGGAGGATAATAGGTGTGGGTCTTAAATGTGTCTGGGTTAACTTCAGAGATTTCTTCTATTTGCTGAGACTGATTGTTATTTGTAATGTCTCTTTCCATCTTTCCCCATTTTGTTCTTAATAAATCTTTATTCAGATTATTTAATTTATCCATTATTACTTTTTGTCTTTCTTTATATTCATTTTCATTTTTCCTATCCTTTAATTTCTCTTTAATTTCTAAGATATTTTTCTCAATAATTAAAAGTGTTTCTTTTCTAGATCTTTTAAGAATCTCAATTAGTGTATTAGAGGCTTTAGTTAGTGTGTCTTTCCATTCTGTTTGTAGAGTTTCGCTTAAAGTGAAAGTGCAATTTTTCTTTAAAAGTAATCCTTTTGGTATAATGCCTTTTTTTTGTGTATCTGTTAAGAAAAACTAATTCCATTTGTTGCTTTAATTCTTTTGTGAGTTCGTGTTCTAAGCTTTGCATTAGGTCTAAGGTTTTATCTGAGCTGATCTGATTTATTAAAGGGATATTTTCCTCTCTCATATCTAGAAATATTTTGTCCCTAAAATCAAAAATGTCCTCCATATTGGGTTAGATGGTGTAAAAAAACCTGCTGCAACTATTTAAGTGAAGGAAAATCGTAAAGTGCAAAAGTGTGGGTAAATAGTGCGCTGGTGGAATAAAGTATCAAACTCCTTACAGTGTTTTTAGATCCTTCAATCTAAAAGTAATGTGTAGAGAAAAGAGGTTTAGTAAGGGCGCTAATAGCTAAAGATACTATGTGGATTTATTAAGTGTATATATGTGATAAGAGTTTAAAGTATCAAAAAATGTGTAAAAAACATACAGTTAATTTATGTGTAAAATACAGTTTATTTGGTTACAATATGATTAAAGAACTTATAGAGACGTCTCTAGTACAAATCAATAAAATTTAAAAACAGACAAAAATACAGAAAAAATAAATCAATAAAAGATAAGATAAAAAGCAAGTAGTACTATTAGAGAATATTCGTATGCTACTTTTTATGTTGGTCACTCAGAAATATCACATGTAATGTGACTAGGCAGTTTGCCAAACTTTCCGTGAGTATTTTAAAGTTCATAAAATTTCTTACATACTTTCATTTAAAATTCGTTTACCAACTGGATAAAAACTTTGAAAGAAGATGGAGCTTAAAGCAGAGCTGTGCATAAAAAATGTTTGTATAGAGTTGTATCTTTCTGTCAAAATATACCAGACCTTTGTATTAGTTTCAAAGCAAACTTTCAGGGATAATTATCATGTCCATATATATGAACCAAGAGAGATGTCCCATAAACTTATTTTGCTAATGGTTTGAGATTGCAGTTTGCGACTCCCATACAAATTGTACCTTATCGTATACGTGAGCTATAGCAGGGTATCCTGTGCATCCTGCAGCTCGGTTCCTCCGATAGTGTCCTCGTGTTGCTGGCGTCTGACGTCACATCCAATGTGTGGGGGCCCGCCTTGCGTCCGCCAATCAATGCTTAGCCAGTTTCAGGATACCTTTTTGCATCCGATACAAGGTGTACAATTTTCTTCTTATTTCTGATACTTGCTTGTACCGGTCAGCAGAGGTGTGTTTGAATGAAAGAAATTTTCCTGCACTTAGTGCTTTTAAGCACGCAGGTTCCGATGATATATAATTTCAATGTCTTTTGTTGACAATCAACCCGGGTTGGTTCATTCAGTTCAAACGATAGTGGAGTCAAGGATACAGTCTTTAGCTTCTACGCGTTTCACTCCCTCTAGGAGCTTTATCAAGAATGATTCTGACTGTTTGACTCCTCTCTTTAATAGGTGTATCCAGTGTCTCATTGGTTCAAAGAAATCTCGTAGTTAAGGTGGTATCCATGGTTTGCACTTGCTCCTAATACATTGCTCTATCATAATATTTATCACAAGTTTGACCAAACATATTTCAGACCAATTTATTTTAAAACAATTTCATTGTCGTGTTACCTTAAGACAATTCAATTTATTTAAACCTATTATGTTAAGGATAGGTGGAGATGTGGAGAAACATATAATAGGATTGTTAGGTTAAGGGTGCACTAAAAAATACGTGCACTAAAAAATACGTTCTTTAATCTAGAAGAAATGGTGAGATGTCCAATTCTGAATTTAACCCTTTGGGGAATAGCGTGTCGAATTTAAAGATGTACTCTGCCTCTTTAAGGAGCAGTTTCTTCTGTATATCCCCGCCTCTCCAGTGTTTTTCTACTTTGTATATACCCCAAAAGGATAGATCTTTTGTGTTGCCCTTATGTGTGGTTTTGAAATGTTGATAGAGGTGTGTGTCTTCCATTCCATTCTCTATATTATTGAGATGTTCCCTGATTCTATCTCTCAGAGTTCTCTTAGTTTCTCCAAAATAAAAAAGATTGCAAGTGCATTTTAGGACATAGATAATACCTTTGTGTGAGCATCTTATAAGTTCTTTGATTGGTATGGTATTGTTAGGACCTATCTGTATTATATTGGATTTATTGCTGTGTTTACATGACTTACATGTGTAACATGGGAAGAAGCCTGTTAATTTTTGTCCATGGAGGTCTTTTTGTATTAGTTTGTTTTTATTGGTTTTTTTTAGGTCACTAGGTGCAAGGGTTGATTTTAAATTACTAGCTTTTTCTCCAACATAGGTGTGTCCGGTCCACGGCGTCATCCTTACTTGTGGGATATTCTCTTCCCCAACAGGAAATGGCAAAGAGCCCAGCAAAGCTGGTCACATGATCCCTCCTAGGCTCCGCCTACCCCAGTCATTCTCTTTGCCGTTGTACAGGCAACATCTCCACGGAGATGGCTTAGAGTTTTTTAGTGTTTAACTGTAGTTTTTCTTATTCAATCAAGAGTTTGTTATTTTAAAATAGTGCTGGTATGTACTATTTACTCAGAAACAGAAAAGAGATGAAGATTTCTGTTTGTATGAGGAAAATGATTTTAGCAACCGTCACTAAAATCCATGGCTGTTCCACACAGGACTGTTGAGAGCAATTAACTTCAGTTGGGGGAACAGTGAGCAGTCTCTTGCTGCTTGAGGTATGACACATTCTAACAAGACGATGTAATGCTGGAAGCTGTCATTTTCCCTATGGGATCCGGTAAGCCATGTTTATTAAGATCGTAAATAAGGGCTTCACAAGGGCTTATTAAGACTGTAGACTTTTTCTGGGCTAAATCGATTCATTATTAACACATATTTAGCCTTGAGGAATCATTTAATCTGGGTATTTTGATAAGTTTATATCGGCAGGCACTTTTTTAGACACCTTTCTCTTTAGGGGCTTTCACAAATCATAGGCAGAGCCTCATTTTCGCGCCGGTGTTGCGCACTTGTTTTTGAGAGGCATGACATGCAGTCGCATGTGAGAGGAGCTCTGATACTTTGAAAAGACTTTCTGAAGGCGTCATTTGGTATCGTATTCCCCTTTGGGCTTGGTTGGGTCTCAGCAAAGCAGATACCAGGGACTGTAAAGGGGTTAAAGTCAAAAACGGCTCCGGTTCCGTTATTTTAAGGGTTAAAGCTTCCAAATTTGGTGTGCAATACTTTTAAGGCTTTAAGACACTGTGGTGAAAATTTGGTGAATTTTGAACAATTCCTTCATATTTTTTCGCAATTGCAGTAATAAAGTGTGTTCAGTTTAAAATTTAAAGTGACAGTAACGGTTTTATTTTAAAACGTTTTTTGTACTTTGTTATCAAGTTTATGCCTGTTTAACATGTCTGAACTACCAGATAGACTGTGTTCTGAATGTGGGGAAGCCAGAATTCCTATTCATTTAAATAAATGTGATTTATGTGACAATGACAATGATGCCCAAGATGATTCCTCAAGTGAGGGGAGTAAGCATGGTACTGCATCATTCCCTCCTTCGTCTACACGAGTCTTGCCCACTCAGGAGGCCCCTAGTACATCTAGCGCGCCAATACTCCTTACTATGCAACAATTAACGGCTGTAATGGATAATTCTGTCAAAAACATTTTAGCCAAAATGAACACTTATCAGCGTAAGCGCGACTGCTCTGTTTTAGATACTGAAGAGCATGACGACGCTGATAATAATGGTTCTGAAGGGCCCCTAAACCAGTCTGATGGGGCCAGGGAGGTTTTGTCTGAGGGAGAAATTACTGATTCAGGGAACATTTCTCAACAAGCTGAACCTGATGTGATTACATTTAAATTTAAGTTGGAACATCTCCGCATTCTGCTTAAGGAGGTATTATCCACTCTGGATGATTGTGACAAGTTGGTCATCCCAGAGAAACTATGTAAAATGGACAAGTTCCTAGAGGTCCCGGGGCTCCCAGAAGCTTTTCCTATACCCAAGCGGGTGGCGGACATTGTTAATAAAGAATGGGAAAGGCCCGGTATTCCTTTCGTCCCTCCCCCCATATTTAAAAAATTGTTTCCTATGGTCGACCCCAGAAAGGACTTATGGCAGACAGTCCCCAAGGTCGAGGGAGCGGTTTCCACTTTAAACAAACGCACCACTATACCCATAGAGGATAGTTGTGCTTTCAAAGATCCTATGGATAAAAAATTAGAAGGTTTACTTAAAAAGATGTTTGTTCAGCAGGGTTACCTTCTACAACCAATTTCATGCATTGTCCCTGTCGCTACAGCCGCGTGTTTCTGGTTCGATGAGCTGATAAAGGCGGTCGATAGTGATTCTCCTCCTTATGAGGAGATTATGGACAGAATCAATGCTCTCAAATTGGCTAATTCTTTCACCCTAGACGCCACTTTGCAATTGGCTAGGTTAGCGGCTAAGAATTCTGGGTTTGCTATTGTGGCGCGCAGAGCGCTTTGGTTGAAATCTTGGTCAGCTGATGCGTCTTCCAAGAACAAGCTACTTAACATTCCTTTCAAGGGGAAAACGCTGTTTGGCCCTGACTTGAAAGAGATTATCTCTGATATCACTGGGGGTAAGGGCCACGCCCTTCCTCAGGATCGGCCTTTTAAGGCAAAAAATAAACCTAATTTTCGTCCCTTTCGTAGAAACGGACCAGCCCAAAGTGCTACGTCCTCTAAGCAAGAGGGTAATACTTCTCAAGCCAAGCCAGCTTGGAGACCAATGCAAGGCTGGAACAAGGGAAAGCAGGCCAAGAAACCTGTCACTGCTACCAAGACAGCATGAAATGTTGGCCCCCGATCCGGGACCGGATCTGGTGGGGGGCAGACTCTCTCTCTTCGCTCAGGCTTGGGCAAGAGATGTTCTGGTTCCTTGGGCGCTAGAAATAGTTTCCCAAGGTTATCTTCTGGAATTCAAAGGGCTTCCCCCAAGGGGGAGGTTCCACAGGTCTCAGTTGTCTTCAGACCACATAAAAAGACAGGCGTTCTTACATTGTGTAGAAGACCTGTTAAAAATGGGAGTGATTCATCCTGTTACATTAGGAGAACAAGGGATGGGGTTCTACTCCAATCTGTTCATAGTTCCCAAAAAAGAGGGAACGTTCAGACCAATCTTAGATCTCAAGATCTTAAACAAGTTTCTCAAGGTTCCATCGTTCAAGATGGAAACCATTCGAACTATTCTTCCTTCCATCCAGGAAGGTCAATTCATGACCACGGTGGATTTAAAGGATGCGTATCTACATATTCCTATCCACAAGGAACATCATCGGTTCCTAAGGTTCGCATTCCTGGACAAGCATTACCAGTTCGTGGCGCTTCCTTTCGGATTAGCCACCGCTCCAAGGATTTTCACAAAGGTACTAGGGTCCCTTCTAGCTGTGCTAAGACCAAGGGGCATTGCTGTAGTACCTTACTTGGACGACATTCTGATTCAAGCGTCGTCCCTTCCTCAAGCAAAGGCTCACACGGACATTGTCCTGGCCTTTCTCAGATCTCACGGATGGAAAGTGAACGTGGAAAAGAGTTCTCTATCTCCGTCAACAAGGGTTCCCTTCTTGGGAACAATAATAGACTCCTTAGAAATGAGGATTTTTCTGACAGAGGCCAGAAAAACAAAACTTCTAGACTCTTGTCGGATACTTCATTCCGTTCCTCTTCCTTCCATAGCGCAGTGCATGGAAGTGATAGGTTTGATGGTAGCGGCAATGGACATAGTTCCTTTTGCGCGCATTCATCTAAGACCATTACAACTGTGCATGCTCAGTCAGTGGAATGGGGACTATACAGACTTGTCTCCGAAGATACAAGTAAATCAGAGGACCAGAGACTCACTCCGTTGGTGGCTGTCCCTGGACAACCTGTCACAAGGGATGACATTCCGCAGACCGGAGTGGGTCATTGTCACGACCGACGCCAGTCTGATGGGCTGGGGCGCGGTCTGGGGATCCCTGAAAGCTCAGGGTCTTTGGTCTCGGGAAGAATCTCTTCTACCGATAAATATTCTGGAACTGAGAGCGATATTCAATGCTCTCAAGGCTTGGCCTCAGCTAGCGAGGGCCAAGTTCATACGGTTTCAATCAGACAACATGACAACTGTTGCGTACATCAACCATCAGGGGGGAACAAGGAGTTCCCTAGCGATGGAAGAAGTGACCAAAATCATTCTATGGGCGGAGTCTCACTCCTGCCACCTGTCTGCTATCCACATCCCAGGAGTGGAAAATTGGGAGGCGGATTTTCTGAGTCGTCAGACATTGCATCCGGGGGAGTGGGAACTCCATCCGGAAATCTTTGCCCAAGTCACTCAGCTGTGGGGCATTCCAGACATGGATCTGATGGCCTCTCGTCAGAACTTCAAGGTTCCTTGCTACGGGTCCAGATCCAGGGATCCCAAGGCGGCTCTAGTGGATGCACTAGTAGCACCTTGGACCTTCAAACTAGCTTATGTGTTCCCGCCGTTTCCTCTCATCCCCAGGCTGGTAGCCAGGATCAATCAGGAGAGGGCGTCGGTGATCTTAATAGCTCCTGCGTGGCCACGCAGGACTTGGTATGCAGATCTGGTGAATATGTCATCGGCTCCACCTTGGAAGCTACCTTTGAGACGAGACCTTCTTGTTCAGGGTCCGTTCGAACATCCGAATCTGGTTTCACTCCAGCTGACTGCTTGGAGATTGAACGCTTGATCTTATCGAAGCGAGGGTTCTCAGATTCTGTTATCGATACTCTTGTTCAGGCCAGAAAGCCTGTAACTAGAAAGATTTACCACAAAATTTGGAAAAAATATATCTGTTGGTGTGAATCTAAAGGATTCCCTTGGGACAAGGTTAAGATTCCTAAGATTCTATCCTTCCTTCAAGAAGGATTGGAAAAAGGATTATCTGCAAGTTCCCTGAAGGGACAGATTTCTGCCTTGTCTGTGTTACTTCACAAAAAGCTGGCAGCTGTGCCAGATGTTCAAGCCTTTGTTCAGGCTCTGGTTAGAATCAAGCCTGTTTACAAATCTTTGACTCCTCCTTGGAGTCTCAATTTAGTTCTTTCAGTTCTTCAGGGGGTTCCGTTTGAACCCTTACATTCCGTTGATATTAAGTTATTATCTTGGAAAGTTTTGTTTTTGGTTGCAATTTCTTCTGCTAGAAGAGTTTCAGAATTATCTGCTCTGCAGTGTTCTCCTCCTTATCTGGTGTTCCATGCAGATAAGGTGGTTTTACGTACTAAACCTGGTTTTCTTCCAAAAGTTGTTTCTAACAAAAACATTAACCAGGAGATTATCGTACCTTCTCTGTGTCCGAAACCAGTTTCAAAGAAGGAACGTTTGTTGCACAATTTGGATGTTGTTTGCGCTCTAAAATTCTATTTAGATGCTACAAAGGATTTTAGACAAACATCTTCCTTGTTTGTTGTTTATTCTGGTAAAAGGAGAGGTCAAAAAGCAACTTCTACCTCTCTCTCTTTTTGGATTAAAAGCATCATCAGATTGGCTTACGAGACTGCCGGACGGCAGCCTCCCGAACGAATCACAGCTCATTCCACTAGGGCTGTGGCTTCCACATGGGCCTTCAAGAACGAGGCTTCTGTTGATCAGATATGTAGGGCAGCGACTTGGTCTTCACTGCACACTTTTACCAAATTTTACAAGTTTGATACTTTTGCTTCTTCTGAGGCTATTTTTGGGAGAAAGGTTTTGCAAGCCGTGGTGCCTTCCATTTAGGTGACCTGATTTGCTCCCTCCCTTCATCCGTGTCCTAAAGCTTTGGTATTGGTTCCCACAAGTAAGGATGACGCCGTGGACCGGACACACCTATGTTGGAGAAAACAGAATTTATGTTTACCTGATAAATTACTTTCTCCAACGGTGTGTCCGGTCCACGGCCCGCCCTGGTTTTTTTAATCAGGTCTGATGATTTATTTTCTTTAACTACAGTCACCACGGTACCATATGGTTTCTCCTATGCAAATATTCCTCCTTAACGTCGGTCGAATGACTGGGGTAGGCGGAGCCTAGGAGGGATCATGTGACCAGCTTTGCTGGGCTCTTTGCCATTTCCTGTTGGGGAAGAGAATATCCCACAAGTAAGGATGACGCCGTGGACCGGACACACCGTTGGAGAAAGTAATTTATCAGGTAAACATAAATTCTGTTTTTGAAAACAAAACTGGGGTTATCTGTAACTTTTTCTCCCAGGATATTGTTTTTTCTTTGTATGTTTTTTTACACCATCTAACCCAATATGGAGGACATTTTTGATTTTAGGGACAAAATATTTCTAGATATGAGAGAGGAAAATATCCCTTTAATAAATCAGATCAGCTCAGATAAAACCTTAGACCTAATGCAAAGCTTAGAACACGAACTCACAAAAGAATTAAAGCAACAAATGGAATTAGTTTTTCTTAACAGATACACAAAAAAAGGCATTATACCAAAAGGATTACTTTTAAAGAAAAATTGCACTTTCACTTTAAGCGAAACTCTACAAACAGAATGGAAAGACACACTAACTAAAGCCTCTAATACACTAATTGAGATTCTTAAAAGATCTAGAAAAGAAACACTTTTAATTATTGAGAAAAATATCTTAGAAATTAAAGAGAAATTAAAGGATAGGAAAAATGAAAATGAATATAAAGAAAGACAAAAAGTAATAATGGATACATTAAATAATCTGAATAAAGATTTATTAAGAACAAAATGGGGAAAGATGGAAAGAGACATTAAAAATAACAATCAGTCTCAGCAAATAGAAGAAATCTCTGAAGTTAACCCAGACACATTTAAGACCCACACCTATTATCCTCCACATGGTAATACTTATAATAACAAGAGACAACATAACACTTATCATCATTATGATAATTATAGGTATCAAAACACATCCAATAGGAATAACTATCAAACTGAAAGATCATTTAACTATAATAGAGACCGTCATCACAACCAACAATCATGGCATAGAGCAAGAGAACAATATCATCCACATAATAGGATAGATAATACCCATTCCAGAACATACAATGAAAAACCCAGTGAGTGGGAGCACCCAAGAACTTATAGGAGAGAAAATAGACAATGGGACTCTTGGAGAACCCCGACCCATAATAGGTTTGAACCCCTAAGAGACCTAGAGCAAAGAAGAGAATACCAAACACATAATGATTCCCCCCTTTTTTTAGGGAAAAGCCCTCTGAGAGAGGGCACCTCAAGAGAACTCTTCCAACCAGAAACAGCAACAAATCCCAGAAGAAAAAGGGGATTAGAGGAAAGAGAGGAAGGGGATTATCCAGAAAAAGTAGCAAAAAGAGGGAGATAACTAATAACACGCAAGGAATATATAATTTAAGCAGCACTCCCCTAAACAAAGAGGAAGAAAAAGTCCTGAGCTTAGGTCTTACATATGCCCCCACTGCTAGACTCAATAAATTCAATACTTTTATACATGTAAAAAAATTCGTGAGAAATCTTACTTTGAAAAGACATTTCTTAAAAAACCCTACAGAGAGACAGCTAAGTATACAAGCACCCGTGAAAATTAATCATTCCAATTTAAAACCCAAATCGAAATTTAACCCTATACAATCAAAAGGGAATTATCTAGATACTTTCGAAAAATTAGTACTGAAAGACATCAAAAGATGTAATCCCCAACAACCAAAACAGTTTAATTTGAGCCTGAAAGAAAAATCCATCATAAACAATTTACAGAACAATAAAGAACTAACCATAAAATCTGCAGATAAGGGCGGCGGCATAGTCGTGATGGACACCGCCAAATATCTCATTGAAGCCCACAGACTATTAGACAATATCACAACATATAAAAAATTGGATCTTAATCCTACTAATAAATATGTACAAACATTGAATAAATTACTGGTAGAGGGTAAAAGATCAGGTGTATTAAATGATAAAGAATTTCAATTCTTAACTCCGCACAATCCAAGAATACCGATCTTTTACTTTCTACCAAAAATTCACAAGAGCCTAATCGATCCCCCTGGTAGGCCCATCATATCAGGGATCGATTCCATCTCCTCCAATCTTTCACGATATGTAGACGGATACTTACAAAAATATGTAACAAATCTAAACTCTTATTTGAGGGATTCCACTCAAGTACTCAACATCCTAAATACCTTTCAGTGGGAAGATGATATGTACCTAGCGACATGTGATGTAACGTCACTTTACACAATAATAGACCATAAAAAGGGAATGGAGGCAATTAACCACTATCTATCAAAAGACACAGATATGCCAGAAATACATAAGGAATTCATTTTAATGAGCATCAAATTCATTTTAGAGAACAACTATTTCTCCTTTGATAATAAGTTCTATCTCCAAACAGAAGGAACAGCTATGGGTACAAGGTTTGCACCTAGCTATGCCAATCTTTTTATGGGCCTTTGGGAAGAGAATTTCTTTGGGTCTGGCGGCTACGGTGCAAACCTTGTACTCTACAAAAGGTACATAGATGACCTGTTAATAATTTGGAAAGGGCAGGAGACAGATCTAATCAAAATGTTTGAAAAGATGAACCAAAATACTTTAGGTTTACATTTCACACATAACCAAAGTAAAGAAGGAATTACCTTCCTTGATTTAGAAATGATGGTATTGGGCAATAAGATAGAGACAAAAACATACTTTAAACAAGTTGACTGTAATAATTATTTGCACGCTAAAAGTTGTCATCTGGATGCTTGGAAGGATAACATACCAATAGGGCAGTGCCTTAGAGTTCGAAAAAACTGCTCTAGGATGGCAGACTTTGAAATTCAGGCCGGAACACTAATAGAAAGATTTAACTCAAGAGGTTACAACACAACACATACCAAAAAAGCATTAGAAAGGGCCAAAAACACCAATAGGGAATCATTATTAACATACAAAGAAAAAACAAATATAGATGAAAATAAAATAAAAATTCCATTCATAACAGATTATCACATTGATCATAATATGGTGAAAAAAATCATAAAAAAGCATTGGCATCTCATCAAGGAAGACAATATCCTGGGAGAAAAAGTTACAGATAACCCCAGTTTTGTTTTCAAAAAAGCTAGTAATTTAAAATCAACCCTTGCACCTAGTGACCTAAAAAAACCCAATAAAAACAAACTAATACAAAAAGACCTCCATGGACAAAAATTAACAGGCTTCTTCCCATGTTACACATGTAAGTCATGTAAACACAGCAATAAATCCAATATAATACAGATAGGTCCTAACAATACCATACCAATCAAAGAACTTATAAGATGCTCACACAAAGGTATTATCTATGTCCTAAAATGCACTTGCAATCTTTTTTATTTTGGAGAAACTAAGAGAACTCTGAGAGATAGAATCAGGGAACATCTCAATAATATAGAGAATGGAATGGAAGACACACACCTCTATCAACATTTCAAAACCACACATAAGGGCAACACAAAAGATCTATCCTTTTGGGGTATATACAAAGTAGAAAAACACTGGAGAGGCGGGGATATACAGAAGAAACTGCTCCTTAAAGAGGCAGAGTACATCTTTAAATTCGACACGCTATTCCCCAAAGGGTTAAATTCAGAATTGGACATCTCACCATTTCTTCTAGATTAAAGAACGTATTTTTTAGTGCACGTATTTTTTAGTGCACCCTTAACCTAACAATCCTATTATATGTTTCTCCACATCTCCACCTATCCTTAACATAATAGGTTTAAATAAATTGAATTGTCTTAAGGTAACACGACAATGAAATTGTTTTAAAATAAATTGGTCTGAAATATGTTTGGTCAAACTTGTGATAAATATTATGATAGAGCAATGTATTAGGAGCAAGTGCAAACCATGGATACCACCTTAACTACGAGATTTCTTTGAACCAATGAGACACTGGATACACCTATTAAAGAGAGGAGTCAAACAGTCAGAATCATTCTTGATAAAGCTCCTAGAGGGAGTGAAACGCGTAGAAGCTAAAGACTGTATCCTTGACTCCACTATCGTTTGAACTGAATGAACCAACCCGGGTTGATTGTCAACAAAAGACATTGAAATTATATATCATCGGAACCTGCGTGCTTAAAAGCACTAAGTGCAGGAAAATTTCTTTCATTCAAACACACCTCTGCTGACCGGTACAAGCAAGTATCAGAAATAAGAAGAAAATTGTACACCTTGTATCGGATGCAAAAAGGTATCCTGAAACTGGCTAAGCATTGATTGGCGGACGCAAGGCGGGCCCCCACACATTGGATGTGACGTCAGACGCCAGCAACACGAGGACACTATCGGAGGAACCAAGCTGCAGGATGCACAGGATACCCTGCTATAGCTCACGTATACGATAAGGTACAATTTGTATGGGAGTCGCAAACTGCAATCTCAAACCATTAGCAAAATAAGTTTATGGGACATCTCTCTTGGTTCATATATATGGACATGATAATTATCCCTGAAAGTTTGCTTTGAAACTAATACAAAGGTCTGGTATATTTTGACAGAAAGATACAACTCTATACAAACATTTTTTATGCACAGCTCTGCTTTAAGCTCCATCTTCTTTCAAAGTTTTTATCCAGTTGGTAAACGAATTTTAAATGAAAGTATGTAAGAAATTTTATGAACTTTAAAATACTCACGGAAAGTTTGGCAAACTGCCTAGTCACATTACATGTGATATTTCTGAGTGACCAACATAAAAAGTAGCATACGAATATTCTCTAATAGTACTACTTGCTTTTTATCTTATCTTTTATTGATTTTTTTTTTCTGTATTTTTGTCTGTTTTTAAATTTTATTGATTTGTACTAGAGACGTCTCTATAAGTTCTTTAATCATATTGTAACCAAATAAACTGTATTTCTCCAACATAGGTGTGTCCGGTCCACGGCGTCATCCTTACTTGTGGGATATTCTCTTCCCCAACAGGAAATGGCAAAGAGCCCAGCAAAGCTGGTCACATGATCCCTCCTAGGCTCCGCCTACCCCAGTCATTCTCTTTGCCGTTGTACAGGCAACATCTCCACGGAGATGGCTTAGAGTTTTTTAGTGTTTAACTGTAGTTTTTATTATTCAATCAAGAGTTTGTTATTTTGAAATAGTGCTGGTATGTACTATTTACTCAGAAACAGAAAAGAGATGAAGATTTCTCCAACATAGGTGTGTCCGGTCCACGGCGTCATCCTTACTTGTGGGATATTCTCTTCCCCAACAGGAAATGGCAAAGAGCCCAGCAAAGCTGGTCACATGATCCCTCCTAGGCTCCGCCTACCCCAGTCATTCTCTTTGCCGTTGTACAGGCAACATCTCCACGGAGATGGCTTAGAGTTTTTTAGTGTTTAACTGTAGTTTTTCATTATTCAATCAAGAGTTTGTTATTTTCAAATAGTGCTGGTACGTACTATTTACTCAGAAACAGAAAAGAGATGAAGAATTCTGTTTGTATGAGGAAAATGATTTTAGCAACCGTAACTAAAATCCATGGCTGTTCCACACAGGACTGTTGAGAGCAATTAACTTCAGTTGGGGGAACAGTTTGCAGTCCTTTGCTGCTTGAGGTATGACACATTCTAACAAGACGATGTAATGCTGGAAGCTGTCATTTTCCCTATGGGATCCGGTAAGCCATGTTTATTACGATTGTAAATAAGGGCTTCACAAGGGCTTATTTAAACTGTAGACCTTTTTTGGGCTAAATCGATTGATATTAACACTTATTTAGCCTTGAGGAATCATTTATTCTGGGTATTTTGATATAATAATATCGGCAGGCACTGTTTTAGACACCTTATTCTTTAGGGGCTTTCCCAAAGCATAGGCAGAGTCTCATTTTCGCGCCGGTGTTGCGCACTTGTTTTTGAGAGGCATGGCATGCAGTCGCATGTGAGAGGAGCTCTGATACTTATAAAAGACTTCTGAAGGCGTCATTTGGTATCGTATTCCCCTTTGGGTTTGGTTGGGTCTCAGCAAAGCAGATACCAGGGACTGTAAAGGGGTTAAAGCTTAAAACGGCTCCGGTTCCGTTATTTTAAGGGTTAAAGCTTCCAAAATTGGTGTGCAATATTTTCAAGGCTTTAAGACACTGTGGTGAAAGTTTGGTGAATTTTGAACAATTCCTTCATGTTTTTTCGCAATTGCAGTAATAAAGTGTGTTCAGTTTAAAATTTAAAGTGACAGTAACGGTTTTATTTCAAAACGTTTTTTGTACTTTCTTATCAAGTTTATGCCTGTTTAACATGTCTGAACTACCAGATAGACTGTGTTCTGAATGTGGGGAAGCCAGAATTCCTATTCATTTAAATAAATGTGATTTATGTGATAATGACAATGATGCCCAAGATGATTCCTCAAGTGAGGGGAGTAAGCATGGTACTGCATCATTCCCTCCTTCGTCTACACGAGTCTTGCCCACTCAGGAGGCCCCTAGTACATCTAGCGCGCCAATACTCCTTACTATGCAACAATTAACGGCTGTAATGGATAATTCTGTCAAAAACATTTTAGCCAAAATGAACCCTTGTCAGCGTAAGCGTGGATGCTCTGTTTTAGTTACTGAAGAGCATGACGACGCTGATATTAATATCTCTGAAGGGCCCCTAACCCAATCTGAGGGGGCCAGGGAGGTTTTGTCTGAGGGAGAAATTACTGATTTAGGGAACATTTCTCAGCAGGCTGAATCTGATGTGATTACTTTTAAATTTAAATTGGAACATCTCCGCATTTTGCTTAAGGAGGTATTATCCACTCTGGATGATTGTGAAAATTTGGTCATCCCAGAGAAACTATGTAAAATGGACAAGTTCCTAGAGGTGCCGGGGCTCCCAGAAGCTTTTCCTATACCCAAGCGGGTGGCGGACATTGTTAATAAAGAATGGGAAAGGCCCGGTATTCCTTTCGTCCCTCCCCCCATATTTAAAAAATTGTTTCCTATGGTCGACCCCAGAAAGGACTTATGGCAGTCAGTCCCCAAGGTCGAGGGAGCGGTTTCTACTTTAAACAAACGCACCACTATTCCCATAGAGGATAGTTGTGCTTTCAAAGATCCTACGGATAAAAAATTAGAAGGTTTGCTTAAAAAGATGTTTGTTCAGCAGGGTTACCTTCTACAACCCATTTCATGCATTGTCCCTGTCACTACAGCCGCATATTTCTGGTTTGATGAACTGATTAAGGTGCTCGATAGTGACTCTCCTCCTTATGAGGAGATTATGGACAGAGTCAATGCTCTCAAATTGGCTAATTCTTTCACTCTAGACGCCTCTTTGCAATTGGCTAAGTTAGCGGCTAAGAATTCTGGGTTTGCTATTGTGGCGCGCAGAGCGCTTTGGTTGAAATCTTGGTCGGCTGATGCGTCTTCCAAGAACAAGCTACTAAACATTCCTTTCAAGGGGAAAACGCTGTTTGGTCCTGACTTGAAAGAGATTATCTCTGATATCACTGGGGGTAAGGGCCATGCCCTTCCTCAGGATCGGCCTTTCAAGGCAAAAAATAGACCTAATTTTCGTCCCTTTCGTAAAAACGGACCAGCCCAAGGTGCTACGTCCTCTAAGCAAGAGGGTAATACTTCTCAGGCCAAGCCAGCTTGGAGACCAATGCAAGGCTGGAACAAGGGAAAGCAGGCCAAGAAACCTGCCACTGCTACCAAGACAGCATGAAATATTGGCCCCCGATCCGGGACCGGATCTGGTGGGGGGCAGACTCTCTCTCTTCGCTCAGGCTTGGGCAAGAGATGTTCTGGATCCTTGGGCGCTAGAAATAGTCTCCCAGGGTTATCTTCTGGAATTCAAGGGACTTCCCCCAAGGGGGAGGTTCCACAGGTCTCAGTTGTCTTCAGACCACATAAAAAGACAGGCGTTCTTACATTGTGTAGAAGACCTGTTAAAAATGGGAGTGATTCATCCTGTTCCATTGAGAGAACAAGGGATGGGGTTCTACTCCAATCTGTTCATAGTTCCCAAAAAAGAGGGAACGTTCAGACCAATCCTAGATCTCAAGATCTTAAACAAATTTCTCAAGGTCCCATCGTTCAAGATGGAAACCATTCGAACTATCCTTCCTTCCATCCAGGAAGGTCAATTCATGTCCACGGTGGATTTAAAGGATGCGTATCTACATATTCCTATCCACAAGGAACATCATCGGTTCCTAAGGTTTGCATTCCTAGACAAACATTACCAGTTCGTGGCGCTTCCTTTCGGATTAGCCACTGCTCCAAGGATTTTCACAAAGGTACTAGGGTCCCTTCTAGCGGTGCTAAGACCAAGGGGCATTGCAGTAGTACCTTACCTGGACGACATTCTGATTCAAGCGTCGTCCCTCCCTCGAGCAAAGGCTCACACGGACATCGTCCTGGCCTTTCTCAGATCTCACGGCTGGAAAGTGAACGTGGAAAAGAGTTCTCTATCCCCGTCAACAAGGGTTCCCTTCTTGGGAACAATTATAGACTCCTCAGAAATGAGGATTTTTCTAACAGAGGCCAGAAAGACAAAACTTCTGGACTCTTGTCGAATTCTTCATTCCGTTCCTCTTCCTTCCGTAGCTCAGTGCATGGAAGTGATCGGGTTGATGGTAGCGGCAATGGACATAGTTCCTTTTGCGCGCATTCATCTAAGACCATTACAACTGTGCATGCTCAGTCAGTGGAATGGGGACTATACAGACTTGTCTCCAAAGATACAAGTAAATCAGAGGACCAGAGACTCACTCCGTTGGTGGCTGTCCCTGGACAACCTGTCACGAGGGATGACATTCCGCAGACCAGAGTGGGTCATTGTCACGACCGACGCCAGTCTGATGGGCTGGGGCGCGGTCTGGGGATCCCTGAAAGCTCAGGGTCTTTGGTCTCGGGAAGAATCTCTTCTACCGATAAATATTCTGGAACTGAGAGCGATATTCAATGCTCTCAAGGCTTGGCCTCAGCTAGCGAGGACCAAGTTTATACGGTTTCAATCAGACAACATGACGACTGTTGCGTACATCAACCATCAGGGGGGAACAAGGAGTTCCCTAGCGATGGAAGAAGTGACCAAGATCATTCTATGGGCGGAGTCTCACTCCTGCCACCTGTCTGCTATCCACATCCCGGGAGTGGAAAATTGGGAAGCGGATTTTCTGAGTCGTCAGACATTGCATCCGGGGGAGTGGGAACTCCATCCGGAAATCTTTGCCCAAGTCACTCAACTATGGGGCATTCCAGACATGGATCTGATGGCCTCTCGTCAGAACTTCAAAGTTCCTTGCTACGGGTCCAGATCCAGGGATCCCAAGGCGGCTCTAGTGGATGCACTAGTAGCACCTTGGACCTTCAAACTAGCTTATGTGTTCCCGCCGTTCCCTCTCATCCCCAGGCTGGTAGCCAGGATCAATCAGGAGAGGGCGTCGGTGATCTTGATAGCTCCTGCGTGGCCACGCAGGACTTGGTATGCAGATCTGGTGAATATGTCATCGGCTCCACCTTGGAAGCTACCTTTGAGACGAGACCTTCTTGTTCAGGGTCCGTTCGAACATCCGAATCTGGTTTCACTCCAGCTGACTGCTTGGAGATTGAACGCTTGATTTTATCGAAGCGAGGTTTCTCAGATTCTGTTATCGATACTCTTGTTCAGGCCAGAAAGCCTGTAACTAGAAAGATTTACCACAAAATTTGGAAAAAATATATCTGTTGGTGTGAATCTAAAGGATTCCCTTGGGACAAGGTTAAGATTCCTAGGATTCTATCCTTCCTTCAAGAAGGATTGGAAAAAGGATTATCGGCAAGTTCCCTGAAGGGACAGATTTCTGCCTTGTCGGTGTTACTTCACAAAAAACTGGCAGCTGTGCCAGATGTTCAAGCCTTTGTTCAGGCTCTGGTTAGAATCAAGCCTGTTTACAAACCTTTGACTCCTCCTTGGAGTCTCAATTTAGTTCTTTCAGTTCTTCAGGGGGTTCCGTTTGAACCCTTACATTCCGTTGATATTAAGTTATTATCTTGGAAAGTTTTGTTTTTAGTTGCAATTTCTTCTGCTAGAAGAGTTTCAGAATTATCTGCTCTGCAGTGTTCTCCTCCTTATCTGGTGTTCCATGCAGATAAGGTGGTTTTACGTACTAAACCTGGTTTTCTTCCAAAAGTTGTTTCTAACAAAAACATTAACCAGGAGATTATCGTACCTTCTCTGTGTCCGAAACCAGTTTCAAAGAAGGAACGCTTGTTACACAATTTGGATGTTGTTCGCGCTCTAAAATTCTATTTAGATGCTACAAAGGATTTTAGACAAACATCTTCCTTGTTTGTTGTTTATTCAGGTAAAAGGAGAGGTCAAAAAGCAACTTCTACCTCTCTCTCTTTTTGGATTAAAAGCATCATCAGATTGGCTTACGAGACTGCCGGACGGCAGCCTCCCGAAAGAATCACAGCTCATTCCACTAGGGCTGTGGCTTCCACATGGGCCTTCAAGAACGAGGCTTCTGTTGATCAGATATGTAGGGCAGCGACTTGGTCTTCACTGCACACTTTTACCAAATTTTACAAGTTTGATACTTTTGCTTCTTCTGAGGCTATTTTTGGGAGAAAGGTTTTGCAAGCCTGTGGTGCCTTCCATTTAGGTGACCTGATTTGCTCCCTCCCTTCATCCGTGTCCTAAAGCTTTGGTATTGGTTCCCACAAGTAAGGATGACGCCGTGGACCGGACACACCTATGTTGGAGAAAACAGAATTTATGTTTTACTGATAAATTTCTTTCTCCAACGGTGTGTCCGGTCCACGGCCCGCCCTGGTTTTTTAATCAGGTCTGATAATTTATTTTCTTTAACTACAGTCACCACGGTACCATATGGTTTCTCCTATGCTATTATTCCTCCTTAACGTCGGTCGAATGACTGGGGTAGGCGGAGCCTAGGAGGGATCATGTGACCAGCTTTGCTGGGCTCTTTGCCATTTCCTGTTGGGGAAGAGAATATCCCACAAGTAAGGATGACGCCGTGGACCGGACACACCGTTGGAGAAAGAAATTTATCAGGTAAACATAAATTCTGTTTTCTGTTTGTATGAGGAAAATGATTTTAGCAACCGTAACTAAAATCCATGGCTGTTCCACACAGGACTGTTGAGAGCAATTAACTTCAGTTGGGGGAACAGTGTGCAGCCTCTTGCTGCTTGAGGTATGACACATTCTAACAAGACGATGTAATGCTGGAAGCTGTCATTTTCCCTATGGGATCCGGTAAGCCATGTTTATTACGATTGTAAATAAGGGCTTCACAAGGGCTTATTAAGACTGTAGACTTTTTCTGGGCTAAATCGATTCATTATTAACACATATTTAGCCTTGAGGAATCATTTTATCTGGGTATTTTGATATAATAATATCGGCAGGCACTGTATTAGACACCTTATTCCTTAGGGGCTTTCCCAAAGCATAAGCAGAGCCTCATTTTCGCGCTGGTGTGGCGCACTTGTTTTTGAGAGGCATGGCATGCAGTCGCATGTGAGAGGAGCTCTGATACTTAGAAAGACTTTCTGAAGGCGTCATTTGGTATCGTATTCCCCTTTGGGCTTGGTTGGGTCTCAGCAAAGCAGATACCAGGGACTGTAAAGGGGTTAAAGTTTAAAACGGCTCCGGTTCCGTTATTTTAAGGGTTAAAGCTTCCAAATTTGGTATGCAATACTTTTAAAGCTTTAAGACACTGTGGTGAAAATTTGGTGAATTTTGAACAATTCCTTCATGTTTTTTCGCAATTGCAGTAATAAAGTGTGTTCAGTTTAAAAATTTAAAGTGACAGTAACGGTTTTATTTTAAAACGTTTTTGTACTTTGTTATCAAGTTTATGCCTGTTTAACATGTCTGAACTACCAGATAGACTGTGTTCTGAATGTGGGGAAGCCAGAATTCCTATTCATTTAAATAAATGTGATTTATGTGATAATGACAATGATGCCCAAGATGATTCCTCAAGTGAGGGGAGTAAGCATGGTACTGCATCATTCCCTCCTTCGTCTACACGAGTCTTGCCCACTCAGGAGGCCCCTAGTACATCTAGCGCGCCAATACTCCTTACTATGCAACAATTAACGGCTGTAATGGATAATTCTGTCAAAAACATTTTAGCCAAAATGAACACTTGTCAGCGTAAGCGCGGCTGCTCTGTTTTAGATACTGAAGAGCATGACGACGCTGATATTAATATTTCTGAAGGGCCCCTAACCCAGTCTGATGGGGCCAGGGAGGTTTTGTCTGAGGGAGAAATTACTGATTCAGGGAACATTTCTCAACAGGCTGAACCTGATGTGATTGCATTTAAATTTAAGTTGGAACATCTCCGCATTCTGCTTAAGGAGGTATTATCCACTCTGGATGATTGTGACAAGTTGGTCATCCCAGAGAAACTATGTAAAATGGACAAGTTCCTAGAGGTGCCGGGGCTCCCAGAAGCTTTTCCTATACCCAAGCGGGTGGCGGACATTGTTAATAAAGAATGGGAAAGGCCCGGTATTCCTTTCGTCCCTCCCCCCATATTTAAAAAATTGTTTCCTATGGTCGACCCCAGAAAGGACTTATGGCAGACAGTCCCCAAGGTCGAGGGAGCGGTTTCCACTTTAAACAAACGCACCACTATACCCATAGAGGATAGTTGTGCTTTCAAAGATCCTATGGATAAAAAATTAGAAGGTTTGCTTAAAAAGATGTTTGTTCAGCAAGGTTACCTTCTACAACCAATTTCATGCATTGTCCCTGTCGCTACAGCCGCATGTTTCTGGTTCGATGATCTGATAAAGGCGGTCGATAGTGATTCTCCTCCTTTTGAGGAGATTATGGACAGAATCAATGCTCTCAAATTGGCTAATTCTTTCACCCTAGACGCCACTTTGCAATTGGCTAGGTTAGCGGCTAAGAATTCTGGGTTTGCTATTGTGGCGCGCAGAGCGCTTTGGTTGAAATCTTGGTCGGCTGATGCGTCTTCCAAGAACAAGCTACTTAACATTCCTTTCAAGGGGAAAACGCTGTTTGGCCCTGACTTGAAAGAGATTATCTCTGATATCACTGGGGGTAAGGGCCACGCCCTTCCTCAGGATCGGCCTTTCAAGGCAAAAAATAAACCTAATTTTCGTCCCTTTCGTAGAAACGGACCAGCCCAAGGTGCTACGTCCTCTAAGCAAGAGGGTAATACTTCTCAAGCCAAGCCAGCTTGGAGACCAATGCAAGGCTGGAACAAGGGAAAGCAGGCCAAGAAACCTGCCACTGCTACCAAGACTGCATGAAATGTTGGCCCCCGATCCGGGACCGGATCTGGTGGGGGGCAGACTCTCTCTCTTCGCTCAGGCTTGGGCAAGAGATGTTCTGGATCCTTGGGCGCTAGAAATAGTCTCCCAAGGTTATCTTCTGGAATTCAAGGGACTTCCCCCAAGGGGGAGGTTCCACAGGTCTCAGTTGTCTTCAGACCACATAAAAAGACAGGCATTCTTACATTGTGTAGAAGACCTGTCAAAAATGGGAGTGATTCATCCTGTTCCATTAAGAGAACAAGGGATGGGGTTCTACTCCAATCTGTTCATAGTTCCCAAAAAAGAGGGAACGTTCAGACCAATCTTAGATCTCAAGATCTTAAACAAGTTTCTCAAGGTTCCATCGTTCAAGATGGAAACCATTCGAACTATTCTTCCTTCCATCCAGGAAGGTCAATTCATGACCACGGTGGATTTAAAGGATGCGTATCTACATATTCCTATCCACAAGGAACATCATCGGTTCCTAAGGTTCGCATTCCTGGACAAACATTACCAGTTCGTGGCGCTTCCTTTCGGATTAGCCACTGCTCCAAGGATTTTCAAAAAGGTACTAGGGTCCCTTCTAGCTGTGCTAAGACCAAGGGGCATTGCTGTAGTACCTTACTTGGACGACATTCTGATTCAAGCGTCGTCCCTTCCTCAAGCAAAGGCTCACACGGACATTGTCCTGGCCTTTCTCAGATCTCACGGATGGAAAGTGAACGTGGAAAAGAGTTCTCTATCCCCGTCAACAAGGGTTCCCTTCTTGGGAACAATATTAGACTCCTTAGAAATGAGGATTTTTCTGACAGAGGCCAGAAAAACAAAACTTCTAGACTCTTGTCGAATACTTCATTCCGTTCCTCTTCCTTCCATAGCTCAGTGCATGGAAGTGATCGGGTTGATGGTAGCGGCAATGGACATAGTTCCTTTTGCGCGCATTCATCTAAGACCATTACAACTGTGCATGCTCAGTCAGTGGAATGGGGACTATACAGACTTGTCTCCGAAGATACAAGTAAATCAGAGGACCAGAGACTCACTCCGTTGGTGGCTGTCCCTGGACAACCTGTCACAAGGGATGACATTCCGCAGACCAGAGTGGGTCATTGTCACGACCGACGCCAGTCTGATGGGCTGGGGCGCGGTCTGGGGATCCCTGAAAGCTCAGGGTCTTTGGTCTCGGGAAGAATCTCTTCTACCGATAAATATTCTGGAACTGAGAGCGATATTCAATGCTCTCAAGGCTTGGCCTCAGCTAGCGAGGGCCAAGTTCATACGGTTTCAATCAGACAACATGACAACTGTTGCGTACATCAACCATCAGGGGGGAACAAGGAGTTCCCTAGCGATGGAAGAAGTGACCAAAATCATTCTATGGGCGGAGTCTCACTCCTGCCACCTGTCTGCTATCCACATCCCAGGAGTGGAAAATTGGGAAGCGGATTTTCTGAGTCGTCAGACATTGCATCCGGGGGAGTGGGAACTCCATCCGGAAATCTTTGCCCAAATCACTCAGCTGTGGGGCATTCCAGACATGGATCTGATGGCCTCTCGTCAGAACTTCAAAGTTCCTTGCTACGGGTCCAGATCCAGGGATCCCAAGGCGGCTCTAGTGGATGCACTAGTAGCACCTTGGACCTTCAAACTAGCCTATGTGTTCCCGCCGTTTCCTCTCATCCCCAGGCTGGTAGCCAGGATCAATCAGGAGAGGGCGTCGGTGATCTTGATAGCTCCTGCGTGGCCACGCAGGACTTGGTATGCAGATCTGGTGAATATGTCATCGGCTCCACCTTGGAAGCTACCTTTGAGACGAGACCTTCTTGTTCAGGGTCCGTTCGAACATCCGAATCTGGTTTCACTCCAGCTGACTGCTTGGAGATTGAACGCTTGATTTTATCGAAGCGAGAGTTCTCAGATTCTGTTATCGATACTCTTGTTCAGGCCAGAAAGCCTGTAACTAGAAAGATTTACCACAAAATTTGGAAAAAATATATCTGTTGGTGTGAATCTAAAGGATTCCCTTGGGACAAGGTTAAGATTCCTAGGATTCTATCCTTCCTTCAAGAAGGATTGGAAAAAGGATTATCTGCAAGTTCCCTGAAGGGACAGATTTCTGCCTTGTCAGTGTTACTTCACAAAAAACTGGCTGCTGTGCCAGATGTTCAAGCCTTTGTTCAGGCTCTGGTTAGAATTAAGCCTGTTTACAAACCTTTGACTCCTCCTTGGAGTCTCAATTTAGTTCTTTCAGTTCTTCAGGGGGTTCCGTTTGAACCCTTGCATTCCGTTGATATTAAATTATTATCTTGGAAAGTTTTGTTTTTAGTTGCAATTTCTTCTGCCAGAAGAGTTTCAGAATTATCTGCTCTGCAGTGTTCTCCTCCTTATCTGGTGTTCCATGCAGATAAGGTGGTTTTACGTACTAAACCTGGTTTTCTTCCAAAAGTTGTTTCTAACAAAAACATTAACCAGGAGATTATCGTACCTTCTCTGTGTCCGAAGCCAGTTTCAAAGAAGGAACGTTTGTTGCACAATTTGGATGTTGTTCGCGCTCTAAAATTCTATTTAGATGCTACAAAGGATTTTAGACAAACATCTTCCTTGTTTGTTGTTTATTCCGGTAAAAGGAGAGGTCAAAAAGCAACTTCTACCTCTCTCTCTTTTTGGATTAAAAGCATCATCAGATTGGCTTACGAGACTGCCGGACGGCAGCCTCCCGAAAGAATCACAGCTCATTCCACTAGGGCTGTGGCTTCCACATGGGCCTTCAAGAACGAGGCTTCTGTTGATCAGATATGTAGGGCAGCGACTTGGTCTTCACTGCACACTTTTACCAAATTTTACAAGTTTGATACTTTTGCTTCTTCTGAGGCTATTTTTGGGAGAAAGGTTTTGCAAGCCGTGGTGCCTTCCATTTAGGTGACCTGATTTGCTCCCTCCCTTCATCCGTGTCCTAAAGCTTTGGTATTGGTTCCCACAAGTAAGGATGACGCCGTGGACCGGACACACCTATGTTGGAGAAAACAGAATTTATGTTTACCTGATAAATTACTTTCTCCAACGGTGTGTCCGGTCCACGGCCCGCCCTGGTTTTTTAATCAGGTCTGATAATTTATTTTTTTTAACTACAGTCACCACGGTACCATATGGTTTCTCCTATGCAAATATTCCTCCTTAACGTCGGTCGAATGACTGGGGTAGGCGGAGCCTAGGAGGGATCATGTGACCAGCTTTGCTGGGCTCTTTGCCATTTCCTGTTGGGGAAGAGAATATCCCACAAGTAAGGATGACGCCGTGGACCGGACACACCGTTGGAGAAAGTAATTTATCAGGTAAACATAAATTCTGTTTTTACACATAAATTAACTGTATGTTTTTTACACATTTTTTGATACTTTAAACTCTTATCACATATATACACTTAATAAATCCACATAGTATCTTTAGCTATTAGCGCCCTTACTAAACCTCTTTTCTCTACACATTACTTTTAGATTGAAGGATCTAAAAACACTGTAAGGAGTTTGATACTTTATTCCACCAGCGCACTATTTACCCACACTTTTGCACTCAACTAGCAAAGGCCAGATTCATAAGATTCCAATCAGACAACATGACGACTGTTGCTTACATCAACCATCAGGGGGGAACAAGGAGTTCCCTGGCGCTGAGAGAAGTGACCAAAATCATAAAATGGGCGGAGGATCACTCCTGCCACCTATCTGCGATCCACATCCCAGGAGTGGAAAACTGGGAGGCGGATTATCTGAGTCGTCAGACATTCCATCCGGGGGAGTGGGAACTCCACCCGGAGATATTTGCCCAGTTGACTCAATTATGGGGCATTCCAGACATGGATCTGATGGCGTCTCATCAGAACTTCAAGGTTCCTTGCTACGGGTCCAGATCCAGGGATCCCAAGGCGACTCTAGTGGATGCATTATGTGTTTCCACTGTTTCCTCTCATTCCCAGGCTGGTAGCCAGGATCAAGCAGGAGAGGTCCTCAGTGATCTTGATAGCTCCTGCGTGGCTACGCATGACTTGGTATGCAGACCTGGTGAATATGTCATCGGCTCCACCATGGAAGCTACCTTTGAGACAGTATCTTCTAGTACAGGGTCCATTCGAACATCCAAATCTAGTTTCCCTCCAGCTAACGGCTTGGAAATTGAACGCTTGATTTTATCTAAGCGTGGGTTTTCGGATTCTGTAATAGATACTCTGGTACAAGCCAGAAAACCTGTAACTAGAAAAATTTACCATAAAACATGGAAAAGATATATCTGTTGGTGTGAATCCAAGGGATTCTCGTGGAGTAAGATCAAAATTCCTAGGATCCTTTCCTTTCTCCAAGAAGGTTTGGATAAAGGATTATCAGCGAGTTCTCTAAAGGGACAGATTTCTGCTTTATCTGTCTTGTTACACAAACGACTGGCAGCTGTGCCTGATGTTCAAGCTTTTGTTCAGGCTTTGGTCAGGATCAAGCCTGTTTACAGACCTTTGACTCCTCCCTGGAGTCTTTATTTAGTTCTTTCAGTTCTTCAAGGGGTTCCGTTTGAACCTCTACATTCCATAGATATCAAGATGTTATCTTGGAAAGTTCTGTTTTTGGTTGCTATTTCTTCTGCTAGAAGAGTTTCTGAGTTATCTGCTTTGCAGTGTAATCCGCCCTATCTGGTGTTCCATTCAGATAAGGTTATTTTGTGTACTAAACCTGGTTTCCTTCCAAAGGTTGTTTCCAACAAGAATATTAACCAGGAAATAGTTGTGCCTTCTTTGTGTCCGAATCCAGTTTCAAAGAAGGAACGTTTGTTACACAATTTAGATGTAGTTTGTGCTTTAAAGTTCTATTTAGAAGCAACAAAGGATTTCAGACAAACGTCTTCTCTGTCGTTTATTCTGGCAAGAGGAGAGGTCAAAAAGCTACTGCTACCTCTCTTTCCTTTTGGCTGAAAAGCATCATCCGATTGGCTTACGAGACTGCCGGACGGCAGCCTCCTGAACGCATCACAGCTCACTCTACTAGGGCTGTGGCTTCCACATGGGCCTTCAAGAACGAGGCTTCTGTTGATCAGATATGTAAGGCAGCGACTTGGTCTTCCCTGCACACTTTTGCCAAATTCTACAAATTTGATACTTTTGCTTCTTCGGAGGCTATTTTTGGGAGAAAGGTTTTGCAAGCCGTGATGCCTTCTGTTTAGGTAACCTGATTGGCTCCCTCCCTTCATCCGTGTCCTAAGGCTTTGGTATTGGTTCCCACAAGTTATGGATGACGCCGTGGACCGGACACACCAATGTTGGAGAAAACAGAATTTATGCTTACCTGATAAATTACTTTCTCCAACGGTGTGTCCGGTCCACGGCCCGCCCTGTTTTTTTAATCAGGTTTGATTAATTTCTTTCTTTAACTACAGTCACCACGGCACCTTATGGTTTCTCCTGTTTTTTCTCCTGTCCGTCGGTCGAATGACTGGGGTGGGCGGAGCCTAGGAGGGACTATATGGACAGCTTTTGCTGTGCTCTTTGCCATTTCCTGTTGGGGAAGAGAATATTCCCACAAGTTATGGATGACGCCGTGGACCGGACACACCGTTGGAGAAAGTAATTTATCAGGTAAGCATAAATTCTGTTTTTTACCTAAGGTGGTTTCTAACAAGAATATCAATCAAGAGATTGTTGTTCCATCATTATGTCCTAATCCTTCTTCAAAGAAGGAACGTTTTTTGCATAATCTAGACGTAGTCCGTGCCTTGAAGTTTTACTTACAGGCTACTAAAGATTTTCGCCAAACATCTAACCTGTTTGTTGTTTACTCTGGACAGAGGAGAGGTCAGAAGGCCTCGGCAACCTCTCTTTCTTTTTGGCTTCGGAGTATAATCCGTTTAGCCTATGAGACTGCTGGACAACAGCCTCCTGAAAGGATTACAGCTCATTCTACTAGAGCTGTGGCTTCCACCTGGGCCTTTAAAAATGAGGCCTCTGTTGAACAGATTTGCAAGGCTGCAACTTGGTCTTCCCTTCATACTTTTTCCAAATTTGATACTTTTGCTTCTTCGGATGCTGTTTTTGGGAGAAAGGTTCTACAGGCAGTGGTTCCTTCCGTTTAAGTTCCTGCCTTGTCCCTCCCATCATCCGTGTACTTTAGCTTTGGTATTGGTATCCCACAAGTAATGGATGATCCGTGGACTGGATACACTTAACAAGAGAAAACATAATTTATGCTTACCTGATAAATTTATTTCTCTTGTAATGTATCCAGTCCACGGCCCGCCCTGTCCTTTTCAGGCAGGTCTAAATTTTAATTAAACTACAGTCACCACTGCACCCTATGGTTTCTCCTTTCTCGGCTTGTTTCGGTCGAATGACTGGATATGGCAGTGAGGGGAGGAGCTATATAGCAGCTCTGCTGTGGGTGATCCTCTTGCAACTTCCTGTTGGGAAGGAGAATATCCCACAAGTAATGGATGATCCGTGGACTGGATACACTACAAGAGAAATAAATTTATCAGGTAAGCATAAATTATGTTTTTTGGTGTTAATTTCTAGTTTTGTGCAGTCTTGAGTAGGTAAAAAGTAGGATTGCACCGATACAATTCTTTAAGACAGAGTACAAGTACCAATATTTTCTTTCATGTAATTGGCAAGAGTCCATGAGCTAGTGACGTATGGGATATACATTCCTACCAGGAGAGGCAAAGTTTCCCAAACCTTAAAATGCCTATAAATACACCCCTCACCACACCCACAATTCAGTTTTACAAACTTTGCCTCCCATGGAGGTGGTGAAGTAAGTTTGTGCTAGATTTCTACGTTGATATGCGCTTCGCAGCAGGCTGAAGCCCGGTTTTCCTCTCAGAGTGCAGTGAATGTCAGAGGGATGTGAAGAGAGTATTGCCTATTTGAATACCATGGTCTTCCTCTAGGGGATCTATTTTATAGGTTCTCTGTTATCGGTCATAGAGATTTCTTCTCCTACCTCCCTTTTCAGATCGACGATATACTCTTATATACCATTACCTCTACTGATTCTCGTTTCAGTACTGGTTTGGCTATCTGCTATATGTAGATGAGTGTCTTAGGGTAAGTAAGTCTTATTTCTATTCATGACACTCAAAGCTATGGTTGGGCACTTTACATGTAAAGTTCTAACTATATGTGTTAAAACTTATATTTGCCATGATTCAGGATAATCCGTATTCCTTCTTTCAGACTGCCAGTTTCATTTTTTGGGAAAATGCATATGATTTATATTTTCTTACCTTAAAAAATTTTCATTTTCAATTGACTTTTTTTCAAAATTGCGGGCTGTTAGGCTCGCGGATGCAGAAAATGTTTCTATTTATTGCGTCATTCTTGGCGCAAAACTTTTTTGGCGCAAAAATTTCGTCATTTCCGGCGTCATAGTTGGCGCCGTAAGTTTTCACGTGATTGTGTCATTTTTGACGTATGTGTGTTGCGGATGTTTTTTTGGCGCCAAAAAAATATGGGCGTCATTCTTGGCACCAAAATATGTGGGCGTTTTACTTGGCGCCAAAATGTGGGCATCATACTTGGCGCCAGTTTTTTTCACATTATTTCAGTCTCACTTTTTAGTTGCTTCTGGTTTTCTAGAGCAGTGCTTTCCAAACTGTGTGTCGGCAGCAGTGTGTAGGTGTGTCCCTGCTTCAGCAAAAAAAAATTAAAATTGAATTTTTTAATTTTTTTTGGTTTCTGACTTTCCGCCTGCCTGCTACGCATATCACATGGTTGACACGTGATTGATACCTAGGGGTTCACAGATCATCTTAACCTATTGGCGCAGCTCAGTGGAAACTGAAACTATTCCCATTGGCAGCTTTGGCTGCACATTGGCTCCTGACTGCACTTGTAGTCTCCTCAATCGGCTTGTGATTGCATGTGTAGTCAGTGAGTGGGACAGCAGTGTGTTTGCAGCGCGGGCAGTAGTCAGTCAGATTCGCAGAGCTCTAAGGGCGGCAACTTGAATGCTGAGCTGAAGTCAGAAGTCAGTGGGGGTTTTTTTGCAACTAGCTCCCAGTAGTGCATTGCTGCTCCTGCTCTTGATATATGGATAGGAAGGGGAAGCTTAAAAATGCTTGATGATAAAATGCAAGTGCCTATCTAATATTACACCAAATATTAATAAACCGTGTTGTTCCCATCAACCTCATACATCCCATTAAAATAGTAAGTAGCTATTGGTGAAATTAAACGTTTTTTTAATTCTTGCACATACTTACTGTTACTTGTAAATACATTTCTCCAACATAGGTGTGTCCGGTCCACGGCGTCATCCTTACTTGTGGGATATTCTCTTCCCCAACAGGAAATGGCAAAGAGCCCAGCAAAGCTGGTCACATGATCCCTCCTAGGCTCCGCCTACCCCAGTCATTCTCTTTGCCGTTGTACAGGCAACATCTCCACGGAGATGGCTTAGAGTTTTTTAGTGTTTAACTGTAGTTTTTCATTATTCAATCAAGAGTTTGTTATTTTCAAATAGTGCTGGTACGTACTATTTACTCAGAAACAGAAAAGAGATGAAGAATTCTGTTTGTATGAGGAAAATGATTTTAGCAACCGTAACTAAAATCCATGGCTGTTCCACACAGGACTGTTGAGAGCATTAACTTCAGTTGGGGGAACAGTTTGCAGTCCTTTGCTGCTTGAGGTATGACACATTCTAACAAGACGATGTAATGCTGGAAGCTGTCATTTTCCCTATGGGATCCGGTAAGCCATGTTTATTTCGATTGTAAATAAGGGCTTCACAAGGGCTTATTTAGACTGTAGACTTTTTTTGGGCTAAATCGATTGATATTAACACTTATTTAGCCTTGAGGAATCATTTATTCTGGGTATTTTGATATATTTATATCGGCAGGCACTGTTTTAGACACCTTATTCTTTAGGGGCTTTCCCAAAGCATAGGCAGAGTCTCATTTTCGCGCCGGTGTTGCGCACTTGTTTTTGAGAGGCATGGCATGCAGTCGCATGTGAGAGGAGCTCTGATACTGATAAAAGACTTCTGAAGGCATCATTTGGTATCGTATTCCCCTTGGGTTTGGTTGGGTCTCAGCAAAGCAGATACCAGGGACTGTAAAGGGGTTAAAGCTTAAAACGGCTCCGGTTCCGTTATTTTAAGGGTTAAAGCTTCCAAAATTGGTGTGCAATATTTTCAAGGCTTTAAGACACTGTGGTGAAAGTTTGGTGAATTTTGAACAATTCCTTCATGTTTTTTCGCAATTGCAGTAATAAAGTGTGTTCAGTTTAAAATTTAAAGTGACAGTAACGGTTTTATTTCAAAACGTTTTTTTGTACTTTCTTATCAAGTTTATGCCTGTTTAACATGTCTGAACTACCAGATAGACTGTGTTCTGAATGTGGGGAAGCCAGAATTCCTATTCATTTAAATAAATGTGATTTATGTGATAATGACAATGATGCCCAAGATGATTCCTCAAGTGAGGGGAGTAAGCATGGTACTGCATCATTCCCTCCTTCGTCTACACGAGTCTTGCCCACTCAGGAGGCCCCTAGTACATCTAGCGCGCCAATACTCCTTACTATGCAACAATTAACGGCTGTAATGGATAATTCTGTCAAAAACATTTTAGCCAAAATGAACCCTTGTCAGCGTAAGCGTGGATGCTCTGTTTTAGTTACTGAAGAGCATGACGACGCTGATATTAATATCTCTGAAGGGCCCCTAACCCAATCTGAGGGAGCCAGGGAGGTTTTGTCTGAGGGAGAAATTACTGATTTAGGGAACATTTCTCAGCAGGCTGAATCTGATGTGATTACTTTTAAATTTAAATTGGAACATCTCCGCATTTTGCTTAAGGAGGTATTATCCACTCTGGATGATTGTGAAAATTTGGTCATCCCAGAGAAACTATGTAAAATGGACAAGTTCCTAGAGGTGCCGGGGCTCCCAGAAGCTTTTCCTATACCCAAGCGGGTGGCGGACATTGTTAATAAAGAATGGGAAAGGCCCGGTATTCCTTTCGTCCCTCCCCCCATATTTAAAAAATTGTTTCCTATGGTCGACCCCAGAAAGGACTTATGGCAGTCAGTCCCCAAGGTCGAGGGAGCGGTTTCTACTTTAAACAAACGCACCACTATTCCCATAGAGGATAGTTGTGCTTTCAAAGATCCTATGGATAAAAAATTAGAAGGTTTGCTTAAAAAGATGTTTGTTCAGCAGGGTTACCTTCTACAACCCATTTCATGCATTGTCCCTGTCACTACAGCCGCATATTTCTGGTTTGATGAACTGATTAAGGTGCTCGATAGTGACTCTCCTCCTTATGAGGAGATTATGGACAGAGTCAATGCTCTCAAATTGGCTAATTCTTTCACTCTAGACGCCTCTTTGCAATTGGCTAAGTTAGCGGCTAAGAATTCTGGGTTTGCTATTGTGGCGCGCAGAGCGCTTTGGTTGAAATCTTGGTCGGCTGATGCGTCTTCCAAGAACAAGCTACTAAACATTCCTTTCAAGGGGAAAACGCTGTTTGGTCCTGACTTGAAAGAGATTATCTCTGATATCACTGGGGGTAAGGGCCATGCCCTTCCTCAGGATCGGCCTTTCAAGGCAAAAAATAGACCTAATTTTCGTCCCTTTCGTAAAAACGGACCAGCCCAAGGTGCTACGTCCTCTAAGCAAGAGGGTAATACTTCTCAGGCCAAGCCAGCTTGGAGACCAATGCAAGGCTGGAACAAGGGAAAGCAGGCAAAGAAACCTGCCACTGCTACCAAGACAGCATGAAATATCGGCCCCCGATCCGGGACCGGATCTGGTGGGGGGCAGACTCTCTCTCTTCGCTCAGGCTTGGGCAAGAGATGTTCTGGATCCTTGGGCGCTAGAAATAGTCTCCCAGGGTTATCTTCTGGAATTCAAGGGACTTCCCCCAAGGGGAAGGTTCCACAGGTCTCAGTTGTCTTCAGACCACATAAAAAGACAGGCGTTCTTACATTGTGTAGAAGACCTGTTAAAAATGGGAGTGATTCATCCTGTTCCATTGAGAGAACAAGGGATGGGGTTCTACTCCAATCTGTTCATAGTTCCCAAAAAAGAGGGAACGTTCAGACCAATCCTAGATCTCAAGATCTTAAACAAATTTCTCAAGGTCCCATCTTTCAAGATGGAAACCATTCGAGCTATCCTTCCTTCCATCCAGGAAGGTCAATTCATGACCACGGTGGATTTAAAGGATGCGTATCTACATATTCCTATCCACAAGGAACATCATCGGTTCCTAAGGTTTGCATTCCTGGACAAACATTACCAGTTCGTGGCGCTTCCTTTCGGATTAGCCACTGCTCCAAGGATTTTCACAAAGGTACTAGGGTCCCTTCTAGCTGTGCTAAGACCAAGGGGCATTGCAGTTGTACCTTACCTGGACGACATTCTGATTCAAGCGTCGTCCCTCCCTCGAGCAAAGGCTCACACGGACATCGTCCTGGCCTTTCTCAGATCGCACGGCTGGAAAGTGAACGTGGAAAAGAGTTCTCTATCCCCGTCAACAAGGGTTCCCTTCTTGGGAACAATTATAGACTCCTCAGAAATGAGGATTTTTCTAACAGAGGCCAGAAAGACAAAGCTTCTGGACTCTTGTCGAATACTTCATTCCGTTCCTCTTCCTTCCGTAGCTCAGTGCATGGAAGTGATCGGGTTGATGGTAGCGACAATGGACATAGTTCCTTTTGCGCGCATTCATCTAAGACCATTGCAACTGTGCATGCTCAGTCAGTGGAATGGGGACTATACAGACTTGTCTCCAAAGATACAAGTAAATCAGAGGACCAGAGACTCACTCCGTTGGTGGCTGTCCCTGGACAACCTGTCACGAGGGATGACATTCCACAGACCAGAGTGGGTCATTGTCACGACCGACGCCAGTCTGATGGGCTGGGGCGCGGTCTGGGGATCCCTGAAAGCTCAGGGTCTTTGGTCTCGGGAAGAATCTCTTCTACCGATAAATATTCTGGAACTGAGAGCGATATTCAATGCTCTCAAGGCTTGGCCTCAGCTAGCGAGGACCAAGTTCATACGGTTTCAATCAGACAACATGACGACTGTTGCGTACATCAACCATCAGGGGGGAACAAGGAGTTCCCTAGCGATGGAAGAAGTGACCAAGATTATTCTATGGGCGGAGTCTCACTCCTGCCACCTGTCTGCTATCCACATCCCGGGAGTGGAAAATTGGGAAGCGGATTTTCTGAGTCGTCAGACATTGCATCCGGGGGAGTGGGAACTCCATCCGGAAATCTTTGCCCAAGTCACTCAACTTTGGGGCATTCCAGACATGGATCTGATGGCCTCTCGTCAGAACTTCAAAGTTCCTTGCTACGGGTCCAGATCCAGGGATCCCAAGGCGGCTCTAGTGGATGCACTAGTAGCACCTTGGACCTTCAAACTAGCTTATGTGTTCCCGCCGTTTCCTCTCATCCCCAGGCTGGTAGCCAGGATCAATCAGGAGAGGGCGTCGGTGATCTTGATAGCTCCTGCGTGGCCACGCAGGACTTGGTATGCAGATCTGGTGAATATGTCATCGGCTCCACCTTGGAAGCTACCTTTGAGACGAGACCTTCTTGTTCAGGGTCCGTTCGAACATCCGAATCTGGTTTCACTCCAGCTGACTGCTTGGAGATTGAACGCTTGATTTTATCGAAGCGAGGTTTCTCAGATTCTGTTATCGATACTCTTGTTCAGGCCAGAAAGCCTGTAACTAGAAAGATTTACCACAAAATTTGGAAAAAATATATCTGTTGGTGTGAATCTAAAGGATTCCCTTGGGACAAGGTTAAGATTCCTAGGATTCTATCCTTCCTTCAAGAAGGATTGGAAAAAGGATTATCGGCAAGTTCCCTGAAGGGACAGATTTCTGCCTTGTCGGTGTTACTTCACAAAAAACTGGCAGCTGTGCCAGATGTTCAAGCCTTTGTTCAGGCTCTGGTTAGAATCAAGCCTGTTTACAAACCTTTGACTCCTCCTTGGAGTCTCAATCTAGTTCTTTCAGTTCTTCAGGGGGTTCCGTTTGAACCCTTACATTCCGTTGATATTAAGTTATTATCTTGGAAAGTTTTGTTTTTAGTTGCAATTTCTTCTGCTAGAAGAGTTTCAGAATTATCTGCTCTGCAGTGTTCTCCTCCTTATCTGGTGTTCCATGCAGATAAGGTGGTTTTACGTACTAAACCTGGTTTTCTTCCAAAAGTTGTTTCTAACAAAAACATTAACCAGGAGATTATCGTACCTTCTCTGTGTCCGAAACCAGTTTCAAAGAAGGAACGCTTGTTGCACAATTTGGATGTTGTTCGCGCTCTAAAATTCTATTTAGATGCTACAAAGGATTTTAGACAAACATCTTCCCTGTTTGTTGTTTATTCAGGTAAAAGGAGAGGTCAAAAAGCAACTTCTACCTCTCTCTCTTTTTGGATTAAAAGCATCATCAGATTGGCTTACGAGACTGCCGGACGGCAGCCTCCCGAAAGAATCACGGCTCATTCCACTAGGGCTGTGGCTTCCACATGGGCCTTCAAGAACGAGGCTTCTGTTGATCAGATATGTAGGGCAGCGACTTGGTCTTCACTGCACACTTTTACCAAATTTTACAAGTTTGATACTTTTGCTTCTTCTGAGGCTATTTTTGGGAGAAAGGTTTTGCAAGCCGTGGTGCCTTCCATTTAGGTGACCTGATTTGCTCCCTCCCTTCATCCGTGTCCTAAAGCTTTGGTATTGGTTCCCACAAGTAAGGATGACGCCGTGGACCGGACACACCTATGTTGGAGAAAACAGAATTTATGTTTACCTGATAAATTTCTTTCTCCAACGGTGTGTCCGGTCCACGGCCCGCCCTGGTTTTTTAATCAGGTCTGATAATTTATTTTCTTTAACTACAGTCACCACGGTACCATATGGTTTCTCCTATGCTATTATTCCTCCTTAACGTCGGTCGAATGACTGGGGTAGGCGGAGCCTAGGAGGGATCATGTGACCAGCTTTGCTGGGCTCTTTGCCATTTCCTGTTGGGGAAGAGAATATCCCACAAGTAAGGATGACGCCGTGGACCGGACACACCGTTGGAGAAAGAAATTTATCAGGTAAACATAAATTCTGTTTTTGTTATTACATCATTTATGTATGTGTCTGTATCTCTTAAAACAAGTTAGTTTAACCTCCTGTTTGCCAGTACAACTGAATTACTGTGTCGCGAAATGATGCAAGTCTAAAAAGTGTGTCGCCAACATGAAAAGTTTGGAAAGCTCTGTTCTAGAGGCTTGTTTTATTTTGCATTTTTTCCCATTCCTGAAACTGCCATTTAAGGAATTTGATAATTTTGCTTTATATGTTGTTTTTTCTATTACATATTGCAAGAAGTCACAACCTGACCCTGGATCAGAATCTACTTCTGATGTTGGTTCTACCAAAGCTAAGTGCATTTGTTGTAAACTTTTGGTAACTGTTCCTCCAGCTTTAGTTTGTGTTAGTTGTCATGATAAACTATCAAACGCAGATAGTATTTCCATTAGTAATAATCCATTACCTGTTGTTGTTCCTTCAACATCTAATGTTCAGGATGTTCCTGTTAATGTAAAAGAATTTGTTTCTAATTCTATTCGGAAGGCTCTGTCTGTTATTCCTCCTTCTAGTAAACGTAAGAGGTCTTTTAAAACTTCTCATATTTCAGATGAATTTTTAAATGACCGCCATCTTTCTGACTTATCTATTTCTGATGAGGATCTATCTGGTTCAGAAGATTCTGCCTCAGATATTGACACTGATAAATCTTCATATTTGTTTAAGATGGAGTTTATTCATTCTTTACTTAAAGAAGTGTTGATTGCATTAGATATGGAGGAGTCTAGTCCTCTTGATATTAAAACTAATAAGCGTTTGAATTCAGTTTTTAAACCTCATGTAGTTATTCCAGTAGTTTTTCCAGTTCCTGATGCTATTTCAGAAGTAATTTCTAGGGAATGGAATAGTCTGGATACTTCATTTACTCCTTCTCCAAGGTTTAAGAAATTGTACCCATTGCCATCTGATAGATTAGAATTTTGGGAGAAAATCCCCAAAGTTGATGGGGCTATCTCTACTCTTGCTAAACGTACTACTATTCCTACAGCAGATAGTACTTCGTTTAAAGATCCTTTAGATAGGAAGCTTGAATCCTTTCTAAGGAAGGCTTATTTATGTTCAGGTAATCTTCTTAGACCTGCTATTTCTTTGGCTGATGTTGCTGAAGCTTCCACTTTCTGGTTGGAGGCTTTAGCGCAACAAGTGTCAGACTATAATGCTTTTAGCATTGTTAAACTTCTTCAACATGCTAATAACTTTGTTTGTGATTCCATTTTCGATATCATTAGAATTGATGTCAGGTATATGTCTTTAGCTATTTTAGCCAGAAGAGCTTTATGGCTTAAGTCTTGGAATGCAGATATGACTTCTAAGTCAATGTTGCTTTCTCTTTCTTTCCAAGGTAATAAATTATTTAGTTCTCAGTTAGATTCAATAATTTCAACTGTTACTGGGGGGAAGGGAGCATTTTTGCCTCAGGATAAAAAGTCTAAAGGTAAATATAGGGCTGCTAATCGTTTTCGTTCCTTTCATCTTCATATTCCAATTCATCCGGACCACTATCAGTTCCTGAGATTCTCTTTTCTAGACAAGCATTTCCAGTTTGTTGCTCTTCCTTTTGGCCTAGCAACAGCTCCAATGATCTTTTCAAAGGTTCTCGGTGCCCTTCTCTTTGTAATCAGGGAGCAGGGTATTGCGGTATTTCCTTATTTGGACGATATCTTGGTACTTGCTCAGTCTTTACATTCTGCAGAATCTCACACAAATGAACTTGTGTTGTTTCTTCAAAGACATGGTTGGAGGATCAATTTACCAAAAGAGTTCCTTGATTCCTCAGACAAGGGTAACCTTTTTGGGTTTCCAAATAGATTCAGTGTCCATGACTTTGTCTCTAACAGAAAAGAGACGTCTGAAATTGGTTTCAGCTTGTCGAAACCTTCAGTCTCAATCATTCCCTTCGGTAGCTTTGTGCATGGAAATTCTAGGTCTTATGACTGCTGCATCGGACGAGATCCCCTTTGCTCGTTTTCACATGAGACCTCTCCAGTTTTGTATGCTGAACCAATGGTGCAGGGATTATACAAAGATATCACAATTAATATCCTTAAATCCCAATGTTCGATCTTCTCTGTCTTGGTGGTTGGATCACCATCGTTTAGTTCAAGGGGTCTCTTTTGTTCGTCCAACCCGGACTGTGATCTCAACAGATGCGAGTCTTTCAGGTTGGGGAGCTGTATGGGGATCTCTGACAGCGCAGGGGGTTTGGGAATCTCAGGAGGCGAGATTACCAATCAACATTTTGGTACGATTTTCAGAGCTCTTCAGTTCTGGCCTCTTCTGAAGAGAGAATCATTTATTTGTTTTCAGACAGACAATGTCACAACCGTGGCATATATCAATCATCAAGAGGGGCTCACAGTCCTTAGGCTATGAAAGAAGTATCTCGGATACTTGTATGGGCGGAATCCAGCTCCTGTCTAATTTCTGCGGTTCATATCCCAGGTATAGACAATTGGGAAGCGGATTATCTCAGTCGCCAGACGTTACATCCGGGCGAAATGTCTCTTCACCCAGAGGTATTTCTTCAGATTGTTCAAATCTGGGGACTTCCAGAAATAGATCTGATGGCCTCTCATCTAAACAAGAAACTTCCCAGGTATCTGTCCAGATCCAGGGATCCTCAAGCGGAAGCGGTAGACGCGTTGTCACTTCCTTGGAATTATCAACCTGCTTATATCTTTCCGCCTCTAGTTCTTCTTCCAAAAGTGATTACCAAAATTCTAATGGAGCGTTCGTTTGTACTGCTGGTGGCTCCAGCATGGCCACACAGGTTTTGGTATGCGGATCTCGTTTGGATGGCCAGTTGCCAACCTTGGACACTTCCGTTAAGGCCAGACCTTCTATCTCAAGGCCCATTTTTCCATCAGGACCTCAAATCATTAAATTTGAAGGTATGGAGATTGAACGCTTAATACTTAGTCATAGAGGTTTCTCTGATTCAGTGATTAATACTATGTTACAGGCTCGTAAATCTGTGTCTAGAAAGATCTATTACCAAGTCTGGAAGACTTACATTTCTTGTTGTTCTTCACATAAATTCTCTTATCATTCTTTTAGAATTCCTAGAATTTTACAGTTTCTTCAGGATGGTTTGGAAAAAGGTTTGTCTGCAAGTTCCTTGAAAGGACAAATCTCTGCTCTTTCTGTTCTTTTTCACAGAAAGATTGCTAATCATCCTTATATTCATTGTTTTGTTCAGGCTTTGGTTCGTATTAAGCCTGTCATTAAGTCAATTTCTCCTCCTTGGAGTCTTAATTTGGTTCTGAGGGCTTTACAGGCTCCTCCGTTTGAACCTATGCATTCTCTGGATATTAAATTACTTTCTTGGAAAGTATTATTCCTTTTGGCCATCTCTTCTGCTAGAAGAGTTTCTGAGTTATCTGCTCTTTCTTGTGAATCTCCTTTTCTGATTTTTCATCAGGATAAGGCAGTGTTGCGGACTTCATTTAATTTTTTACCTAAAGTTGTGAATTCTAACAACATAGTAGAGAAATAGTTGTCCCTTCTTTGTGTCCTAATCCTAAGAATACTCTGGAGAGATCTTTACATTCTTTAAATGTAATTAGAGCTTTGAAATATTATGTTGAAGCTACTAAAAATTTCAGGAAGACTTCTAGTCTATTTGTTGTCTTTTCTGGTTCTAGGAAAGGTCAGAAGGCTTCTGCCATTTCTTTGGCTTCTTGGTTAAAGTCTTTGATTCATCATGCTTATGTGGAGTCTGGTAAATCCCCGCCTCAAAGGATTACGGCTCATTCTACTAGGTCAGTTTCTACTTCCTGGGCTTTTAAGAATGAAGCTTCTGTTGATCAGATTGGCAAAGCAGCAACTTGGTCTTCTTTGCATACTTTTACTAAATTCTACCATTTTGATGTTTTTTCTTCTTTTGAAGCAGTTTTTGGTAGAAAAGTACTTCAGGCAGCTGTTTCAGTTTGATTCTTCTGCTTATAATTTCAGTTTTTTTCATTATAAGATTAAAGCTTTTTGATTTGGGTTGTGGATTATTTTTTCAGCGGAATCGGCTGTCTTTATTTTATCCCTCCCTCTCTAGTGACTCTTGCGTGGAAGTTCCACATCTTGGGTATCTGCTATCCCATACTTCACTAGCTCATGAACTCTTGCCAATTACATGAAAGAAAACATAATTTATGTAAGAACTTACCTGATAAATTAATTTCTTTCATATTGGCAAGAGTCCATGAGGCCCACCCTTTTTGTGGTGGTTATTATTTTTTTGTATAAAGCACAATTATTCAAATTCCTTGTTGATGCTTTCGCTCCTTTCTTATCACCCCACTTCTTGGCTATTCGTTAAACTGAATTGTGGGTGTGGTGAGGGGTGTATTTATAGGCATTTTAAGGTTTGGTAAACTTTGCCCCTCCTGGTAGGAATGTATATCCCATACGTCACTAGCTCATGGACTCTTGTTGCCAATATGAAAGAAATGAATTTATCAGGTAAGTTCTTACATAAATTTGTTTTTTTTCAAATACTCGCCAATACCAATTACCAATACTTTTTTTTATGTCATGTGACAGTTTCCCAAGCACTATAAAGACTAATGATTTAAGATAACTTCCTTATAATTTTGAAGAACTATCACTCAAAAGTAATGGAATAATAAAACATTTCTATTTGCTTGTTGTCACAAAGTTGTAAACATTTGAACATATATAAGTATTACAATAAAATATATTAATAATAACGATACATAACTAATGTAAAGTCACAACCAACCAAAAGTGCAATACAGTTAAAAATATAACAGTGCACTGTTTAATCATGGGGAACAACACTATGTGATAGATTACATTGACTGGTAAGCATTACCAATGCTATCATTACATGTCCAACTCTATTAAAGTTTATGGAGTTGGAAATGTGAACAGAGCATTGGTAAAGCTTACCAATCAAATGTAATTTAGTCTTATAATTGTAGGATGAGTGTTCATAGGAATTAACTTAATATATCCTATGAACACTCTTCCTGCAATTATATAAGATAAGGAAGTTCCTCAGAGTACAGCATGTTTTGAGCATAATTGTGAAAGATGAGAACTAGCAGTATAACAGACAATCTGGCAATTATAATACATTTTTTTCAAAAGTTTGTGGCAAGTTCTTTTTGAGGAACAGAAGCATCTCTGCATGTTCCGCTATAACTCTGCTTCTTTTATCAGTGAGGACGTTTGACGCTAAGCTGAAAAGTCTTTCACTTTTTCACACTACTGCACAGAAAGAAAGATATTTTTGGGCCATTAAATCTCAATTTAATAACTGCCCAGTACTTCAGGGGTTTGTCTGAATGAAGAACTGTACAGCTCTCAGACAAATAATACAAATAACAGCAATTTTTATTGGCAGAACAGAAGTGAACAATTTTTAGTTAAGTCTCTACTCCAGCTTAAAATGAAATAGTAACATGAAGTTTGAAAAAAAAAAAACAAGATGGCGTATGGGTAAGATCTAAGATCTGAAGGTATCAGTTTAAGTATTGGTGCATTTGCACGAGTACAAGTACTGGTGAAAGTACTTGGTATCGGTAACGATACTAATATCGGTGCATCCCTAGTGAAAAGTATGCTTCCCTCATTGTGCGACACCAACGATCAAACATGATTGAGGTGTTTGTCTGGGGATCTTTTGTTGGATCCAAAGTCGGTGACTTTCATGCTGAACCAAAGATTTTACCACATCATTTTGCAATTCCCTCTACATACACCTACTTGGTTAGGGGTTTATTCTAAATAAAGATAATGACCCAGTTCATGCCTCCAGCCTATGTCAGAACTACCTTAGGCAAAAAGAAGCAACCTACAAATGCAATTAAATTGTGTTAAACATAAAGATTCTTTGATTTATTTCTATCTCTTACTACTTGTTTGCGCTATTTTTTAATTTCAGCGTTCATTAAGACACTTAAGCTGCACAATTTTAATTAAAAACTAGAAATATGTAGGTGTTCTAAAACTTTTGACCTATAGTTTACATTATTCAAAGCAAAATGTAGAGAAATAATTTGCAGTAATTTCATAAAAAATGCAAAGATAAACAAATGCTCAAGTGTGTCTATGAAATTGTTTGGACTTAGAAGTTAACCCTGTGACTTGGTGGAAATGTTCTGTTTCCTTTACACTTTGTGTAATACATTTAGAAATGCAGTAGGAAAAATACTACAGCATAAACATTTTGAATACATTTCTATTATGGAAGTTAGGTGTGTTTTATGTAATTTAGATATAATAAACCTATTCTGAAAACAGATGTCCTCTTGTAAAAAAAGTTCTTATAATAATGGTATCAAAGTAAATAAGTGAATGTATTTATATTATTTTGCAGTGATAGTTTAATTAAATGCGACTATGTGTAACGTTTTGCATGAAGTAACCAGGGGGTAGAAGATATATACAGGTAGCCCTCAGTTTACGCCGGGGTTAGGTTCCAGAAGGAATGGTTGTAAATCGAAACCGTTGTAAATTGAAACCCAGTTTATAATGTAAGTCAATGGTAAGTGAGGGACATAGGTTCCAGGCCCCTCTCAAAATTGTCATAAGTAACACCTAATACATTATTTTTAAAGCTTTGAAATTAAGACTTTAAATGCTAAACAGCATTATAAACTTAATAAAATAATTACACAACACAGAATATATAATTAAACTAAGTTAAATGAACAAAAACATTTGCTAAACAGCATTATAAATCTAATAAAATAATCACGCAACACAGACTTCACTTGCATTTTTCTGCAAACAGTTCTTTCTATTCATTCAAATATGGACTGATTTATAGACAGGAAGATCTTGTTCCTCTGAAATCTGCTTGATAGCTCAGGTCTGGTTAAACTGATTAATTTCAGCTTGCTTGGCTTTGCTGCAACACAAGCGGACAGCTTGACCTACTGGCTATTTTAATCAATGCACTGCTTCTCAATGCTTTTCAATAGCAGTCACATGACTGGAAAAAAAAGGTTTTTATTCAGAAACGGTGTAAATTGAACCGTTGTAAAACGAGGGCCACCTGTACTTGGTCCATTAAATGCTGCTGGTTTGGAGTAAGATTATGTTCAACTCTTCTTGGCTGGGTGCAATTTGGCCAATGTGTCTGTCATGAATTCTCTCCTTTGCACTGACTTTATTACCAGTCATCTCTAGTGTATTTTGTGTACCCTCTCTTGCAAAGAAGTGTATATGTAATTATTAGACACTCTTTTGACACGTGTTCAGGTGTTATAATAAAATTATTTAGTTGTATTATTCATTATAACTAGTATATATTCCCTAATGCAAGATGGAACTATTTTCTAAATATATGCTAAAATTATCTTATATATTCTTATTTCTTCTACTAGATACGACGAGTCCACGGATTCATCCTTACTTGTGGGATATTATCTTCCTGCTAACAGGAAGTGGCAAAGAGCACCTCAGCAGAGCTGTATATATAGCTCCTCCCTTCTCTCCACCCCCAGTCATTCTCTTTGCCTATACTAGTAATAGGAAGAGGTAAAGTGAAAGAGGTGTTAAAATGATAGTTTTTTATTTTAAATGGTACCGGTGAGTACTATTTTTCCTCAGGTAGCAGATGGAAGAAGATTTCTGCCTGGAGGTTGATGATCTTAGCAGTTGTCACTAAGATCCAGATGAGTTCCCACAGAATGGTTGAGGAGTACTAGAGAAGCTTCAGTGTGGGGAACGTTTTTCATGCTACAAGCATTGAGGTATGTTCAGCCATTTATTTCTGGAGAGACTGTGATATTTCAGAACAGGCTGACATAGTTCCCATGAGGGAAGTTGTAAGCAGTAATCCTATATATAAGAAGGGGTATTACTGGAGACCTGTGTATGAATGTTTATGGGCTAAATGCAGCAAAGGATGGCAGCATGGTTAGACACTGGGGCAACATAACGTTTTATTGCAGAAACGTTTTTATGTTCAGTGTTACTGAGCATTGTACTGGAGGGGTTTTCACATGGCTTTATTTGTAATTTGGGATTCAAAAACCCACATGGCTAGTTCCTATACCGCTTCATAGCGTTTTTTTAGGCTGAGACACATCGCATATAATTTTCGCGCCTCAGATGCGCATTTGATCTTCACAAGAAGGCAGCAAACTTCAGCTCCGGTTGGGCCCAAACTGAAGACATAGGCTAACGGAGTCATAGTGAGACTTTTCAGACCCCTGAGGGTAGGTAGGCACCACAGCAGAGCTGTGGTGAGGTGCAGGGGGTTGTTAATCTACTTTTTGTAACGTTTTGGGATAACGTTTTTCTTATAGAGGGTTAATTTGTCCCTTACTTGTGGTGCAATCTTAGGCTACATTATAAGATGGATATATGCTAAAATTGTGAGCGTTATAGCATTTTAAAGCAGATTTGGAAAAATTGTGCGCTTTTTTTTACTTCTTAAAGGCGCAGTACCGTTTTTCAATAAATAAAGTGTTTTCAAGACTTTTTGTGGTTATTACTAGCCTGTTCAACATGTCTGACATTGAGGAAAGTCAATGCTCTATGTGTTTAGAAGCCATTGTGGAACCCCCACTTACATTGTGTCCCTCATGTACTGAAAGGGCCTTACATTGCAAAGAACATATTTTAGGTGATAAAAGTATGTCTAAGGATGATTCTCAGTCTGAAAAAAATCAGGTTATGCCATCCAATTCTCCCCAAGTGTCACAACCTTTAACGCCTACTCAAGCGACGCCAAGTACTTCTAGTGCGTCTAATTCTTTTACTCTGCAAGATATGGCTGCAGTTATGTCTACTACCATTACAGAGGTATTATCTAAACTGCCAGGTTTACAAGGTAAGCACAGTAGGTCCGGTATTAAGGTAAATGCTGAGCCCTCTGATGCTTTATTGGCCATTTCCGATGTACCCTCACAGTGTTCTGATTTGGGGGTCGGGGAATTGCTGTCTGAGGGAGAGCTTTCAGATTCAGGAAACGTTACCTCAGACAGATTCGGATGTGATGTCCTTTAAATTTAAGCTTGAACACCTCCGCCTATTACTCCGGGAGGTTTTAGCGACTCTGGATGATTGTGACCCGATTGTAATACCACTAGAGAAATTGTGTAAGATGGATAAATATCTAGAGGTACCTACTTACACTGATGTTTTTTCAGTCCCTAAAAGAATTTCGGACATTGTTACTAAGGAATGGGATAGACCAGGCATTCTGTTCTCTCCCCCTCCTACTTTTAAGAAAATGTTTCCCATATCTGACACCATTCAGGATTCTTTGCAAACAGTCCCTAAGGTGGAGGGAGCTATTTCTACCCTACCTAAGCGTACAACTATACTTATTGAGGAAAGTTGTGCTTTCAAAGATCCTATGGATAAAAAATTAGAGGGTCTTCTAAAGAAATTGTTTATTCATCAGCGTTTTCTTTTACAACCTATAGCGTGCATTGTTCCAGTTACTACTGCAGCAGCTTTTTGGTACAAAGCTCTAGAGGAGTCTCTTAAGGTTGAGACCCCATTAGATGATATTTTGGATAGAATTAAGGCTCTCAAGCTAGCCAATTCTTTTATTACCAATACTGCTTTTCAAATGGCTAAATTAGCGGCGAAAAATGCAGGCTTTGCAAATTTAGCGCGTAGAACATTATGGCTTGAATCTTGGTCTGCTGATGTGTCATCAAAATCTAAGCTTTTAGCTATTCCTTTTAAAGGTAAGACCCTATTCGGGCCTGAACTGAAGGAAATCATTTCTGACATTACTGGAGGTAAAGTTCATGCCCTGCCTCAGGATAAGACTGTTAAGATGAGGGCTAAACAAAATAATTTTCGTTCCTTTCAAAACTTTAAAGGTGGACCCTCTACTTCCTCTTCCGCCACAAAGCAGGAGGGGAATTTTGCGCAATCCAAGTCAGTCTAACCAGGCCTGGAATAAAGGTAAACAAGTCTAGAGACCCGTTGCGGCTACCAAGACAGCATGAAGGGGCAGCCCCCAATCCGGGACCGGATTTAGTGTTGGGCAGACTTTCTCTCTTCGCTCAGGCTTGGGTAAGGGATGTTCAGGATCCCTGGGCATTAGAAATTGTGACCCAGGGGTATCGGCTAGAATTCAAGGATTTTCTCCCAAGAGGGAGATTTCATCTTTCACGTTTGTCTGTAGACCAGACAAAAAGAGAGGCGTTCTTACGCTATGTAAAAGACCTCTATACCATGGGTGTAATTTTTCCAGTTCCAAAACTAGAACAGGGACAGGGGTTTTCCTCAAATCTGTTCGTGGTTCCCAAGAAAGAGGGAACCTTCAGACCGATTTTAGATCTCAAATGCCTAAACAAATTTCTCAGAGTCCCATTGTTCAAGATGGAGACTATACAAACAATTTTACCAATGATCCAGGAGGGTCAATATATGACCACCGTGGACCTGAAGGATGCGTATCTTCACATTCCTATCCACAAGGATCATCATCAGTTTCTCAGGTTCGCCTTTCTGGACGAACATTATCAGTTTGTGGCCCTTCCTTTCGGGTTGGCCACAGCTCCCAGAATCTTCACAAAGGTGCTAGGGTCCCTTCTGGCGGTTCTCAGACCGCGGGGCATAGCAGTGGCGCCCTATCTGGACTTTCCAACTAACGGTTGGAAAGTGAATATAGAAAAGAGTTCACTAGTTCCACTAACAAGAGTTCCATTCTGGGGAATTCTGATAGACTCGGTAGACATGAACATTTTTCTGATGGAGGTCAGAAAGTCAAAGATTCTAAATACTTGCCGAGCACTTCAGTCCATTCCTTTGCCATCAGTGGTGCAGTGTATGGAGGTCATTGGATTAATGGTAGCGGCAATGGACATTGTTCCGTTTGCTCGCTTTCATCTCAGACCACTGCAGCTGTGCATGCTCAGACAGTGGAATGGGGATTATGAAAATTTATCTCCTCAGTCTCTGGTCTCTTGATCCAGATTTATCTCTCTTCTTTGGTGGTTGTCATAGGATCATCTGTCCCAGGGAATGTGCTTCCGCAGGCCAGCATGGGTCATAGTGACGATGGACGCCAGCCTCTTGGGCCGGGGTGCAGTCTGGAATTCCCTGAAGGCTCAGGGTGTTTGGACTCAGGAGGAGTCCCTACTACCAATCAATATTCTGGAACTGAGAGCAATATTCAACGCGCTTCAGGCGTGGCATCAGTTGACTTTGGCCAAATTCATAAGATTCCAGTCGGATAATATCACGACTGTGGCATATATCAATCATCAAGGGGGAACAAAGAGTTCTCTAGCGATGATAGAGGTTTCAAAGATAATCCGATGGGCGGAGGCTCACTCTTGCCATCTATCAGCAATCTATATCCCAGGAGTAGAGAACTGGGAAGCGGATTTTCTAAGTCGTCATCCGGGGGAGTGGGAGCTCCATCCGGAGGTGTTTGCGTCATTGATTCATCAATGGGGCACACCGGAATTGGATCTGATGGCATCTCGTCAGAATGCCAAACTTCCTCGTTACGGGTCCAGGTCAAGGGATCTCCAAGCTGTACTGATAGATGCTCTAGCAGTACCTTGGTCGTTCAACCTGGCTTATGTGTTTCCACCTTTTCCTCTCCTGCCTCGTGTGATTGCAAGAATCAAACAGGAGAGAGCCTCGGTAATCCTAATAGCGCCTGCATGGCCACGCAGGACTTGTTATGCGGATCTAGTGGACATGTCCTCTCTGCCACCGTGGAAACTTCCGTTGACAGGACCTTCTCATTCAAGGTTCGTTCCAACATCCAAATCTAAATTCTCTGCAGCTGACTGCCTGGAGATTGAACGCTTGATCTTATCTAAGCGGGGATTCTCTGAGTCGGTCATTGATACTTTGATGATTCAGGCTCGCAAGCCTGTCACTAGAAAGATTTACCATAAGATATGGCGTAAATATCTTTATTGGTTCTAATCCAAGGGCTACTCATGGAGTAGGGTTAGGATTCCTAGGATTTTGTCCTTTCTCCAAGAAGGATTGGAGAAGGGATTATCAGCTAGTTCCTTGAAGGGACAAATTTCTGCTTTGTCAATTCTACTACACAAGCGTCTGGCGGATGTCCCAGACGTGCAGTCTTTTTGTCAGGCTTTAATCAGAATCAAGCCTGTATTTAAACCTATTGCTCCGCCATGGAGTTTGAATTTAGTTCTCAATGTACTTCAAGGGGTTCCGTTTGAACCCATGCATTCCATAAATATTAAACTTTTATCTTGGAAAGTTTGGTTTTTAGTTGCTATCTCTTCTGCTCGAAGAGTTTCTGAGCTTTCTGCATTACAATTTGATTCGCCTTATCTTATATTCCATTCTGATAAGGTGGTTTTGCGTACTAAACCTGGATTCCTTCCTAAGGTTGTTTCAAATAAGAATATTAATCAGGAAATTGTTGTTCCTTCTTTGTGTCCTAATCCTTCTTCTAAGAAGGAGCGTCTGTTACATAACTTGGACGTGGTTCGGGCTTTGAAGTTTTACTTACAAGCGACCAAGGATTTCCGTCAAACATCTTCTTTATTTGTTGTTTATTCTGGAAGACGTAGGGGTCAAAAAGCTACGGCTACCTCTCTTTCTTTTTGTCTGAAAAGCATCATCCGCCTGGCATACGAGACTGCTGGACAGCAGCCTCCTGAGAAGGTTACAGCTCATTCTACTAGAGCTGTGGCTTCCACATGGGCTTTTAACGATGCTTCTGTTGAACAGATTTGTAAGGCTGCGATTTGGTCCTCCCTTCATACTTTTTCAAAATTTTACAAATTTGATACTTTTGCTTCTTCGGAGGCTATTTCTGGGAGAAAAGTTCTTCAAGCAGTGGTGCCTTCCGTTTAGGTATCTGTCTTGTCCCTCCCATTCATCCGTGTCCTGTTGCTTTGGTATTGTATCCCACAAGTAAGGATGAATCCGTGGATCTAGTAGAAGAAAAGGAAATTTATGCTTACCTGATAAATTGATTTCTTCTACAATACGACGAGTCCACGGCCCTCCCTGTCATTTTAGACAGATTATTTTTTTCAAAACTTCAGTCACCTCTGCACCTTTTAGCTTTTCTTTTCTCTTCCTATACCTTCAGTCGAATGACTGGGGGTAGAGAGAAGGGAGGAGCTATATATACAGCTCTGCTGTGGTGCTCTTTGCCACTTCCTGTTAGCAGGAGGATAATATCCCACAAGTAAGGATGAATCCGTGGACTCGTCGTAAAGTAAAAGAAATCAATTTATCAGGTAAGCATAAATTTCCTTTTTAATTGATGTGCTTAACTGAGCGATAAGATTGGCCACTCCCTTTATAATCCCAGAAAAATCTTATCTTGGGAATTTAGACAGAAGAACAAAATGTAAACCGCAACCAACATGGGCTCCATATTTCATTATACCTTAAGAAAAACAGGTCTATGGTTGCATGTTGATGTGATAATAAATTAAATTAAATGCTTAAAATCATGATATGAAATTTCTGTTAAGTTTTTTTCTACCCCAGAATTCCAAGTTTTCAAAATATAAATGCAAAAATGCTTCACTAGAAGGAAACACATTTACCTAAACATTATTTGTGTAACTTAACAAAAAAAAAAGAAAACCTGAATAAATTTGACCTGCTTTTACACTAGTAGTGTTAGAAAGTTGCATAATAAACATGGATATATAGTAGATCTACAGAAGAAATATATTTAGTAATAAATCATTTTAAGCAATTATTTTAGTCTTTAAAATATGAATTACATTTGTTTCTTCTCATCGTTCCACCTAATCCTGATTTATCTTGTGTTTAGAGCATCAAGAGAAAATCCAGCCATGCAAGAAAAGAAGAGATCAAGCATTTGGCAATTGTAAGTGTGAAATTGTATATGCTACATAATGTTTACATGTGCTTTGTCTTTTTTAAAAAAGGAAAATGTTTTTTTTTTTTTGAGCTTTTTACTAAGTTGGTATTAAAGGACCAATTTTGTAAGATGTTGATGCTTCAGTTTAAGCTATTGATTGGAGCAATTAATTACATTAATTAAGCCAGAGAACATGGAAGTTTTTACTGATTAATTTTGGAAGGAGATTTTTGTTTTGTTTTGTGTTAACAGAGGGATATTAAGACTCAAGAATGATGATAGAGTAGTAGAAGAAGATAAACAAATAGCAAACTGTTTAAATGATTACTTTTGTTCAGTCTTTAGAACAGATGGTAAAGATAGTGAGAATTTTATTAAGGGATATTACTGTAAATGATAATGCGAGTAGTACTTTTGTTTTTACGGAGAAAGAGGTTTCAAGGGCTTTATCAAAAATAAAAGTAAATAATTCTGTGGGTCCAGATAATATTCATCCAAGGGTTCTAAGAGAACTTTGATCTGTGATAGCTACTCCATTAGCTGATTTATTTAATTAGTCACTTCTAACAGGAGTTGTTTCAAAAGACTGGAAAATTGCCAATGTAGTCCCTCTTCATAAAAAGGGTAGTAGGGAGTATAGGCCAGTCAGTTTGACCTCAATTGCAGGAAAATTAATGGAAACTCTTTTAAAGGAAAGACTTGTGTCTTTCCTTCAGACAAACAACTTAGAAGACAAAGGACAGCATGGTTTCACTGATCATGTCAGACTAATTTAATTGATTTTTCTTTCATATAGGTGGCAAGAGTTCATGAGCTAGTGACGTATGGGATATACATTCCTACAAGGAGGGGGCAAAGTTTCCAAAAACTCAAATGCCTATAAATGCACCTCCCACCTCACTCATACCTCAGTTTTACAAACTTTGCCTCCATAGGAGGTCGTGAAGCATGATGCGCTGATTTCTTCAATGAAAGGCGCTTCTAAGCATATCGAAGCCCAGTTCCTCTCTAAGTGCAGTTTTTGTCTGAGGGATGTGAAGGGAGTATTGCCTGATGATACTATGTTTTCACCTATGGGAAAGCTTTTCATAAAGCTCTCTGTAAATCGGTCACAGGGATTAATCTGCTGCCTCCCTTTATAGATTGACAATATACTCTTGTACCATTACCTCTACTGATATGTTTCAGTACTGGTTTGGCTGTCTGCTATATGTGGATAGGTGTCTTACACGGTAAGTATATGCTTTTATTATATAAGACACTCTTAGCTATGGATTGGGCACTTTTTAACTAAAGTTGTTATATATTGTTTGTATACAAGCCTTGAGTCAGTAATTCAGTGCTATTTTTTAGCGACTTTTTTTTTGGCTAAATATTTGTCAAGGTTGGTAGAGTCTGTGAAAGATACAGGTTTTTTTTTTTTTAACTAGTAATATATTTATAAATTAGGATGCTAAGTGTTAGTCTCATGGAATGTTGATAATCACATTTTATGCGTCTATATAGAAGTATCCATTAGGCTTTATTTCGGTACATTTTGTTTTTTTTGTATATACAATCAAAATTCTTACTTGTTTTTTAGAGTGATAGATGTATTAGAAATCCACTACAGCTTTGCATGCCGCACATGTGATGATGCTATTTCTGTCATAGTGTGACGTGTCATTATTTTGTGCCATTTTTTTTTGGGCCAAAAAATTCCTGCCAAAATTGCCGTTATAAGCTCCGTCCCCAGCTCATTCAGTGTTCTCAGAAAACATTTAGAGAGCTTTCATGCCGCATTTTATGAATCCGTTTTTTTTATTTTTTTATTTATAAATTTTCGCTTTTTCCCATTCTCTCAAGCCTGTTATATATATCATATATTGGAGCATGGATATAAATTTGCAGAATTAGTTGTTTTTTTTTTTGCAATTATGTCTCAAACTGAACCTGCCTCTGATGTTACCATAGGATTTGAGCTGCGTGAACACGTATTTACCAGGAGCACAATCTACTTCTCCCTCGTGACAATCTACTTGTCTTGAATCGCAAAATAATTTTAACCAAAAGACAGTGTGGTATGGAAAAGACTATCTATAAAGGTAGAGCAATTGCCTCTAAGGGAACACAAATGTCAGATAAAATAGGGCATAGAGAGAAAATGATATATAGTGAGCATGAACAGTATGAACACCTAATAGGAGATTTACCTCATAACAGGTCAGGATGGAGGAAATAGCTATAATTGTTAACTCCAAAAATTGAGCGATTTGTTGTATGTTAGGTGAACAGATACATACAAATTATATAGGAGTAGAATATTACCTCATTTTTATTCCTCCCGTGTATAGTTTTGCAGGGTGAAGGTAGCAGTGCTTTATGTACAACCATTATGCTTTTACAATATAGGCTGCTCAAGTCCTATCTATATTTTGTACAATATTATGTCCCATATTTAATTATATAGGGGTACTTATTCTAAGGTTTGTTTTTTTCCAGGATATAAGATTTGGTCATGGAATGTTAAATAATAATTGTGGGCTTGTTATGTGTTATAAATGAGGGTGTAAAGTAATACCTTCTATAATACTTGTGGTGTGACACTGTACTCTACACTTAATATTTTCAAATGAGCAAGAAGCATCTTTTATCAGGTAATAATGTGCAACATATGCAAGGTGTAAATATGATAAACTGTTAGTGGAGCAAGCCCTAAACCCATCATTTAGGATCTACATACACGCAGCATGAATAGGGACATCATCCTATCAAGAATAAACTGGTCTACAGTACTATTAGTGGCAATCCCCGTAGATAAAATAACATAAGAAATCCTCCAGGAGATAATGAGTCATATTATGGTATCATACCTCCCAACATTTCAATATTTCAAAGAGGGACACACTCACACAATATAAATATATATATATATATATATATATATATATATATATATATATATATATATATATATATATATATATATAATACATTTTTCAAAACTTCCTAAGAGGGAAAATGTTTCTCCAACATAGGTGTGTCCGGTCCACGGCGTCATCCTTACTTGTGGGATATTCTCTTCCCCAACAGGAAATGGCAAAGAGCCCAGCAAAGCTGGTCACATGATCCCTCCTAGGCTCCGCCTACCCCAGTCATTCTCTTTGCCGTTGTACAGGCAACATCTCCACGGAGATGGCTTAGAGAGATCTCACGGATGGAAAGTGAACGTGGAAAAGAGTTCTCTATCTCCGTCAACAAGGGTTCCCTTCTTGGGAACAATAATAGACTCCTTAGAAATGAGGATTTTTCTGACAGAGGCCAGAAAAACAAAACTTCTAGACTCTTGTCGGATACTTCATTCCGTTCCTCTTCCTTCCATAGCTCAGTGCATGGAAGTGATCGGGTTGATGGTAGCGGCAATGGACATAGTTCCTTTTGCGCGCATTCATCTAAGACCATTACAACTGTGCATGCTCAGTCAGTGGAATGGGGACTATACAGACTTGTCTCCAAAGATACAAGTAAATCAGAGGACCAGAGACTCACTCCGTTGGTGGCTGTCCCTGGACAACCTGTCACGAGGGATGACATTCCGCAGACCAGAGTGGGTCATTGTCACGACCGACGCCAGTCTGATGGGCTGGGGCGCGGTCTGGGGATCCCTGAAAGCTCAGGGTCTTTGGTCTCGGGAAGAATCTCTTCTGCCGATAAATATTCTGGAACTGAGAGCGATATTCAATGCTCTCAAGGCTTGGCCTCAGCTAGCGAGGGCCAAGTTCATACGGTTTCAATCAGACAACATGACAACTGTTGCGTACATCAACCATCAGGGGGGAACAAGGAGTTCCCTGGCGATGGAAGAAGTGACCAAAATCATTCTATGGGCGAAGTCTCACTCCTGCCACCTGTCTGCTATCCACATCCCAGGAGTGGAAAATTGGGAAGCGGATTTTCTGAGTCGTCAGACATTGCATCCGGGGGAGTGGGAACTCCATCCGGAAATCTTTGCCCAAGTCACTTAGCTGTGGGGCATTCCAGACATGGACCTGATGGCCTCTCGTCAGAACTTCAAAGTTCCTTGCTACGGGTCCAGATCCAGGGATCCCAAGGCGGCTCTAGTGGATGCACTAGTAGCACCTTGGACCTTCAAACTAGCTTATGTGTTCCCGCCGTTTCCTCTCATCCCCAGGCTGGTAGCCAGGATCAATCAGGAGAGGGCGTCGGTGATCTTGATAGCTCCTGCGTGGCCACGCAGGACTTGGTATGCAGATCTGGTGAATATGTCATCGGCTCCACCTTGGAAGCTACCTTTGAGACGAGACCTTCTTGTTCAGGGTCCGTTCGAACATCCGAATCTGGTTTCACTCCAGCTGACTGCTTGGAGATTGAACGCTTGATCTTATCGAAGCGAGGGTTCTCAGATTCTGTTATCGATACTCTTGTTCAGGCCAGAAAGCCTGTAACTAGAAAGATTTACCACAAAATTTGGAAAAAATATATCTGTTGGTGTGAATCTAAAGGATTCCCTTGGGACAAGGTTAAGATTCCTAGGATTCTATCCTTCCTTCAAGAAGGATTGGAAAAAGGATTATCTGCAAGTTCCCTGAAGGGACAGATTTCTGCCTTGTCTGTGTTACTTCACAAAAAGCTGGCCGCTGTGCCAGATGTTCAAGCCTTTGTTCAGGCTCTGGTTAGAATTAAGCCTGTTTACAAACCTTTGACTCCTCCTTGGAGTCTCAATTTAGTTCTTTCAGTTCTTCAGGGGGTTCCGTTTGAACCCTTACATTCCGTTGATATTAAGTTATTATCTTGGAAAGTTTTGTTTTTGGTTGCAATTTCTTCTGCTAGAAGAGTTTCAGAATTATCTGCTCTGCAGTGTTCTCCTCCTTATCTGGTGTTCCATGCAGATAAGGTGGTTTTACGTACTAAACCTGGTTTTCTTCCAAAAGTTGTTTCTAACAAAAACATTAACCAGGAGATTATCGTACCTTCTCTGTGTCCGAAACCAGTTTCAAAGAAGGAACGTTTGTTGCACAATTTGGATGTTGTTCGCGCTCTAAAATTCTATTTAGATGCTACAAAGGATTTTAGACAAACATCTTCCTTGTTTGTTGTTTATTCCGGTAAAAGGAGAGGTCAAAAAGCAACTTCTACCTCTCTCTCTTTTTGGATTAAAAGCATCATCAGATTGGCTTACGAGACTGCCGGACGGCAGCCTCCCAAAAGAATCACAGCTCATTCCACTAGGGCTGTGGCTTCCACATGGGCCTTCAAGAACGAGGCTTCTGTTGATCAGATATGTAGGGCAGCGACTTGGTCTTCACTGCACACTTTTACCAAATTTTACAAGTTTGATACTTTTGCTTCTTCTGAGGCTATTTTTGGGAGAAAGGTTTTGCAAGCCGTGGTGCCTTCCATTTAGGTGACCTGATTTGCTCCCTCCCTTCATCCGTGTCCTAAAGCTTTGGTATTGGTTCCCACAAGTAAGGATGACGCCGTGGACCGGACACACCTATGTTGGAGAAAACAGAATTTATGTTTACCTGATAAATTACTTTCTCCAACGGTGTGTCCGGTCCACGGCCCGCCCTGGTTTTTTTAATCAGGTCTGATAATTTATTTTCTTTAACTACAGTCACCACGGTACCATATGGTTTCTCCTATGCAAATATTCCTCCTTAACGTCGGTCGAATGACTGGGGTAGGCGGAGCCTAGGAGGGATCATGTGACCAGCTTTGCTGGGCTCTTTGCCATTTCCTGTTGGGGAAGAGAATATCCCACAAGTAAGGATGACGCCGTGGACCGGACACACCGTTGGAGAAAGTAATTTATCAGGTAAACATAAATTCTGTTTTTGCTATAAAAAAAAACCCACTGATATATATTTATATATATATATATATATATATATATATATATATATATATATATATATATATATATATACACTATTTTGCATTCATTATGTAAATGCCTGTCACTTACTGCAATATTTGTATTGTATTGGTTACAGGTACATATATGTTCCTGCATCCAGTTTAGTAACAGCTGTGTGGAAAGTGGTGGGTAGATAACAAGAAATGGACACGCAGTTACAGTTTCACTTTAAAAAAACCAAGACCGAACAACATTTTTAGAAATGTTGCCTATTTTAGGATTTTTATAGGACACTTTTTTTATGTCCCCATATGTTCAGTATAACCTGGGACAGTTTGCACCTGCATGCTCAATACCTTTCTCTTGTAAGGTGTATCCAGTCCAAGGATTCATCCATTACTTGTGGGATATTCTCCTTCCCAACAGGAAGCTGCAAGAGGATCACCCACAGCAGAGCTGTCTATATAGCTCCTCCCCTAACTGCCACCTCCCAGTCATTCTCTTGCAGCTCTCGACAAGGGAAGCAGCTAGAGAGATGTGGTGCATTAATGTAGTTTATCTTCAATCAAAAGTTTGTTATTTTCAAATGGTACCGGAGTTGTACTATTTTAGCCTCAGGCAGAAAGTTGAAGAAGAGTCTGCCTGTGGTCTTTGATGATCTTAGCAGGTTGTAACTAAGATCCATTGCTGTTCACACACATAACTGAAGAGATGGGTAACTTCAGCTGGGGGAATAGCGTGCAGGGTCTCCTGCTCTGAGGTATGTGCAGTTTTAAATTTTTCTAGAGAGATGATAAGCTAGAAAATGCTGACAATACCGGATTTATTTAAGGTAAGCCTGATTACAGTGATTTAATAACGACTGGTATCTTGCTTGCTGTAAAGGGTAATATTTTTATTATTTACTCACATTACTGAATAGGTATAACGTTTGCTTGAGGTGTATAAACGTTTATTTCATATTGGTGATAAAACTTTATTCTGGGGCTCAGTTTTTCCACATGGCTGACTAGATTTTGCCTAGGGATAGTTTTTTAAGGCCCTCTCACTGTGAGTACAGGTTGGGAGGGGCCTATTTTCCATTAGTTTTTACAGCTTGAGACATCCAGCTTCCCTGAAGGAGTCCCCTGAACATATAGGACCTATCTAAGGGGTTTTTGTGCCTTCCAAAGTCGTATGGGCAGGTAGGGCCACAGTTGAGCTGTGGCAGTTTGTTGTGACTGTTTAAAAACATTTATATCGTTTTTTTGATCCGGTTTTGAAACTAAGGGGTTAATCATCCATTTGCAAGTAGGTGCAATGCTCTTTCAGCCTATTATACACACTGTAAAAATTTCATAAGATTTACTGCTTTTTTCACTGTTTTAGCAGTTTCTGTGATTGTTTTTTTCTCTTAAAGGCACAGTACCGTTTTTATTTTTTGCTTGTTCACAGTTATTAAAGTGTTTTCCAAGCTTGCTGGTCTCATTACTAGTCTGTTTAAACATGTCTGACATAGAGGAAACTCATTGTTCATTATGTTTAGAAGCCATTGTGGAACCCCCTCTTAGAATGTGTACCAAATGCACTGATTTTACTATAGATTACAAAGACCATATTCTGGTTTTAAAAAATTTATCACCAGAAGAAATTGACAAGGAGGAAGTTATGCCATCTAACTCTCCCCACATGTCAGATCCTATAAATCCCGCTCAGGGGACGCCAAGTACATCTAGCGCGCCCATTGCGTATACCTTGCAAGACATGGCGGCAGTTATGAATCATACCCTTACAGAGGTATTATCTAAACTGCCAGGATTGCAAGGAAAGCGAGACAGCTCTGGGACTAGAATAAATACAGAGCTCTCTGACGCTTTAGTAGTTATGTCTGATACATCCATACAATATAATGAAGCTGAAGCAGGGGAGCTTCAATCTGTGGGTGATTTTTCTGATTCAGGGAAGATACTTCAATCTGATTCTGATATGTCTACATTTAAATTTAAGCTTGAACACCTCCGCATATTGCTCAGGGAGGTTTTAGCAACTCTGGACGACTGTGACACTATTGTAGTCCCAGAGAAATTATGTAGATTGGATAAATACTATGCAGTACCTACTTACACTGATGGTTTTCCAATCCCTAAAAGGTTTTCTGAAATTATTACTAAGGAATGGGATAGACCAGGTGTACCATTCTCTCCCCCTCCTGTTTTTAAAAAGATGTTTCCTATAGACGCCGCTACACGGGACTTATGACAGACGGTCCCTAAGGTGGAGGGAGCAGTTTCTACTCTAGCTAAGCGTACCACTATCCCTGTCGAGGACAGTGCTTTTCTAGATCCAATGGATAAAAAATTAGAGGTTACCTTAAGAAATTTTTTATTCAACATGGTTTTATTCTCCAGCCTCTTGCATGCATTGCCCCAGTCACTGCTTCCGCGGCTTTCTGGTTTGAGTCCCTAGAGGAGGCTCTACAGGTTGAAACCCCGTTGGAAGATATTATTGACAAGCTTAGGGCCCTCAAGCTAGCCAATTCATTTGTTTCTGACGCCGTTGTTCATTTAACACAAGCTAACGGCTAAAAATTCAGGTTTTGCTATTCAGGCGCGTAGGGCACTATGGCTTAAATCCTGGTCAGCTGACGTGACTTCAAAGTCTAAACTTCTCAACATTCCCTTCAAAGGACAGACCCTATTCGGGCCTGGACTGAAGGAGATCATTTCTGACATCACTGGAGGAAAAGGTCTCGCCCTTACTCAAGACAGGTCCAACAAATTAAGGACCAAACAGTCTAGTTTTCGGCCCTTTCGAAACTTCAAGAGTGGCGCAGCTTCAACTTCCTCTAACACAAAACAAGAGGGAACTTTTGCCCAGTCTATGCCGGTCTGGAGACCTAACCAGGCTTGGAACAAGGGGAAACAGGCCAAGAAGCCTGCTGCTGCCTCTAAAAAAAGCATGAAGAAGCAGCCCCTGATCCGGAAACGGATCTAGTAGGGGGCAGACTCTCTCTCTTCGGCCAGGCTTGGGCAAGAGATGTCCAGGATCCCTGGGCATTGGAAATTGTGTCCAAGGGTTATCTTCTGGAATTCAAAACCTCTCCCCCAAAAGGGAGATTTCATCTCTCACTTTTATCTGAAAACCAGATAAAGAGAGAAGCATTCTTACATTGTGTTCAAGACCTCCTAGTTATGGGAGTGATCCACCCAGTTCCGCAGGAGGAACAGGGACAGGGCTTTTATTCAAATCTGTTTGTGGTTCCCAAGAAAGAGGGAACATTCAGACCAATCTTAGATCTCAAGATCTTAAACAAATTTCCTTCAAGATGGAGACTATTCGAACCATCCTTCCTATGATCCAGGAGGGTCAATACAGGCACTACCAGTTTGTGGCTCTTCCCTTCGAGTTGGCCACAGCACCAAGAATCTTTACAAAGGTTCTAGGGTCCCTTCTAGCGGTCCTAAGGCCGCGGGCTATAGCAGTAGCCCCTTACTCAGACGACATTCTGATACAGGCATCGACTTTTCAAGTTGCCAGGTCTCACATGGACATTGTCCTGGCATTTATGAGGTCACATGGGTTGAAAGGGAACGAAGAAAAACGTTCTCTATCCCCTCTTCCTTCCTAGGAACTCTGATAGATTCTGTACAAATGAAGATTTACCTGACAGAGGCCAGGTTGTCAAAACTTCTAAATTCCTGCCGTGTTCTTTATTCTACTTCTCGCCCTTCAGTGGCTCAGTGTATGGAAGTAATCGGTTTAATGGTAGCGGCAATGGACATAGTGCCGTTTGCCCGCCTACATCTCAGACCGCTGCAACTCTGCATGCTCAGTCAGTGGAATGGGGATTACACAGATTTGTCCCCTCTACTAAATCTGGATCAAGAGACCAGGGATTCTCTTCTCTTGTGGTTATCTCGGGTCCATCTGTCCAAGGGTATGACCTTCTGCAGGCCAGATTGGACAATAGTAACGACAGATGCCAGCCTTCTGGGCTGGGGTGCAGTCTGGAACTCCCTGAAGGCTCGGGGCTTGTGGACTCAGGAGGAGACACTCCTTCTGATAAACATTCTGGAACTAAGAGCGATATTCAATGCTCTTCAGGCTTGGCCTCAGCTAGCTGCGGTCAGGTTCATCAGATTTCAGTTGGACAACATCACGACTGTAGCTTACATCAACCATCAAGGGGGAACAAGGAGTTCCCTAGCAATGTTGGAGGTTTCAAAAATAATTCTATGGGCAGAGGTTCACTCTTGCCATCTATCAGCTATCCATATCCCAGGAGTAGAGAACTGGGAGGCGGATTTTCCAAGTCGACAGACTTTTCATCCGGGGGAGTGGGAACTCCATCCGGAGGTGTTTGCACAGTTGATTCAACTTTGGGGCAAACCAGAACTGGATCTCATGGCGTCTCGTCAGAACGCCAAGCTTCCTTGTTACGGGTTCAGGTCCAGGGATCCCAAGGCAGCGCTGATAGATGCTCTAGCAGCGCCTTGGTCTTTCAACCTGGCTTATATGTTTCCACCGTTTCCTCTGCTCCCTCATCTGATTGCCAAGATCAAGCAGGAGAGAGCTTTGGTGATTTTGATAGCTCCTGCATGGCCACGCAGGACTTGGTATGCAGATCTGGGGACATGTCATCCTTTCCACCTTGGACTCTGCCGCTGAGACAGGACCTTCTACTTCAAGGTCCCTTCAAACATCCAAATCTAATTTCTCTGCGTCTGACTGCTTGGAGATTGAACGCTTGATTTTGTCAAAACGTGGTTTTTCTGAGTCGGTCATTGATACCTTAATTCAGGCTCGAAAGCCTGTCACCAGGAAAATCTATCATAAGATATGGTGTAAATATCTTCATTGGTGTGAATCCAAGGGTTACTCATGGAGTAAAGTCAGGATTCCCAGGATATTGTCTTTTCTCCAAGAAGGATTGGAGAAGGGATTGTCAGCTATTTCCTTAAAGGGACAGATTTCTGCTCTGTCTATTCTTTTGCACAAGCGTCTGGCGGATGTTCCAGACGTTCAGGCGTTTTGTCAGGCTTTAGTTAGAATCAAGCCTGTGTTTAAACCTGTTGCTCCGCCATGGAGTTTATATTTAGTTCTTAAAGTTCTTCAAGGGGTTCCGTTTGAACCTCTGCATTCCATAGATATCAAGCTTTTATCTTGGAAAGTTCTGTTCTTGGTAGCTATCTCTTCGGCTCGAAGAGTTTCAGAGTTATTTGCCTTGCAGTGTGATTCCCCTTATCTGATCTTCCATGCAGATAAGGTAGTTTTGCGTACCAAACCTGGGTTTCTTCCTAAGGTGGTATCCAATAAGAATATCAATCAAGAGATTGTTGTTCCGTCACTGTGTCCTAATCCTTCTTCAAAGAAGGAACGTCTATTACACAATCTTGACGTGGTTCGTGCTTTAAAGTTTTATTTACAAGCTACTAAAGATTTTCATCAAACATCTGCATTGTTTGTTGTCTACTCTGGACAGAGGAAAGGCCAAAAGGCTTCAGCAACTTCTCTTTCTTTTTGGTTAAGAAGTATAATCCGCTTAGCTTATGAGACTGCTGGCCAGCAGCCTCCTGTAAGAATTACAGCTCATTCCACTAGAGCGGTGGCTTCCACATGGGCCTTTAAAAATGAGGTTTCTGTTGAACAGATTTGTAAGGCGGTGACTTGGTCTTCGCTTCATACGTTTTCTAAATTCTACAAATTTGATACTTTTGCTTCTTCTGAGGCTATTTTTGGGAGAAAGGTCTTACAGGCAGTGGTGCCTTCCGTTTAAGCGCCTGCCTTGTCCCTCCCTTCATCCGTGTCCTATAGCTTTGGTATTGGTATCCCACAAGTAATGGATGAATCCGTGGACTGGATACACCTTACAAGAGAAAACAAAATTTATGCTTACCTGATAAATTTATTTCTCTTGTGGTGTATCCAGTCCACGGCCCGCCCTGTCATTTTAAGGCAGGTGTTGTTTTTTAATTTTTAAACTACAGTCACCACTGCACCCTATAGTTTCTCCTTTCTCTTGCTTGTCTTTGGTCGAATGACTGGGAGGTGGCAGTTAGGGGAGGAGCTATATAGACAGCTCTGCTGTGGGTGATCATCTTGCAGCTTCCTGTTGGGAAGGAGAATATCCCACAAGTAATGGATGAATCCGTAGACTGGATACACCACAAGAGAAATAAATTTATCAGGTAAGCATACATTTTGTTTTACCATCCCTGAGGGCAGGTGCTGTTTTTTTTTTTTTTCCGGATTTAGGCCTTATTTCAATCCGGTTTGCACATTACAGGGTTAAATGTTAAATTTCCTTGTGGGGCAAACTTAACTACACATATTGAGTCTGCTATGAAAAATTTGGGGCATTTTAAAGCAGTTTTGCAGAACGTGTATGCTTTTTTTTCTCTTAAAGGCACAGTACCGTTTTTTAAGATTGTTGGGTTTTTTTCACTAAATAAAGTGTTTTTTATGCTTGTTTGTAGTCATTACTAGCCTGTTCAACATGTCTGACATTGAGGAAAGTCATTGTTCAATATGTTTAGAAGCCATTGTGGAACCCCCACTCATGCACTGAATGGTCAATAAATTGCAAAGAACATATTTTAGCTACTAAAAGTATGTCGCAGGATGATTCTCAGTCAGAAGGGAATCAGGTTATGCCATCTAATTCTCCCCAAGTGTCACAACCGTTAACGCCCGCTCAAGCGACGCCAAGTACTTCTAGTGCGTCTAATTCTTTCACCCTGCAAGATATGGCCGCAGTTATGAATACTACCCTCACTGAGGTTTTATCTAAGCTGCCGGGGTTGCAGGGGAAGCGCAGTAGGTCTGGTGTGAGAACAAATGCTGAGCCCTCTGACTTTATTAGCCATATCAGATGTACCCTCACAATGTTCTGAGTTGAGGGTGAGGGATTTGCTGTCTGAGGGAGAGATTTCTGATTCAGGAAAGATGTTCCCTTAGACAGACTCAGATATGACGGCTTTTAAATTTAAGCTAGAACACCTCTGCTTATTGCTCAAGGAGGTTTTAGCGACTCTGGATGATTGTGACCCTATTGTAGTTCCAGAGAAATTGTGTAAAATGGACAGATTTCTAGAGGTTCCTGCCTACACTGATGTTTTCTTTCATGTAATTAGCAAGAGTCCATGAGCTAGTGACGTATGGGATATACATTCCTACCAGGAGGGGAAAAGTTTCCCAAACCTCAAAATGCCTACAAATACACCCCTCACCACACCCACAAATCAGTTTTACAAACTTTGCCTCCTATGGAGGTGGTGAAGTAAGTTTGTGCTAGATTCTACGTTGATATGCGCTCCGCAGCAGGTTGGAGCCCGGTTTTCCTCTCAGCGTGCAATGAATGTCAGAGGGATGTGAGGAGAGTATTGCCTGTTTGAATTCAATGATCTCCTTCTACGGGATCTATTTCATAGGTTCTCTGTTATCGGTCGTAGAGATTCATCTCTTACCTCCCTTTTCAGATCGACGATATACTCTTATATATATATATATATACCATTACCTCTGCTGATTTTCGTTTCAGTACTGGTTTGGCTTTCTACAAACATGTAGATGAGTGTCCTGGGGTAAGTAAGTCTTATTTTCTGTGACACTCTAAGCTATGGTTGGGCACTTTTTTAATAAAGTTCTAAATATATGTATTCAAACATTTATTTGCCTTGACTCAGGATGTTCAACATTCCTTATTTTCAGACAGTCAGTTTCATATTTGGGATAATGCACTTGAATCAATTATTTTTCTTACCTTAAAAATTTGACTTTTTTCCCTGTGGGCTGTTAGGCTCGCGGGGGCTGAAAATGCTTCATTTTATTGCGTCATTTTTGGCGCAGACTTTTTTGGCGCAAAAAATCTTTTCTGTTTCCGGCGTCATACGTGTCGCCGGAAGTTGCGTCATTTTTTACGTTCTTTTGCGCCAAAAATATCGGCGTTCCGGACGTGGCACCAAAAAGCATTTAGGCGCCAAATAATGTGGGCGTCTTATTTGGCGCTAAAAAAATATGGGCGTCGCTTTTGTCTCCACATTATTTAAGTCTCTTTTTTCTTTGCTTCTGGTTGCTAGAAGCTTGTTCCTTGGCATTTTTTCCCATTCCTGAAATTTGATCAATTTTGCTTTATATGTTGTTTTTTCTCTTACATATTGCAAGATGTCTCACGTTGCATCTGAGTCAGAAGATACTTCAGGAAAATCGCTGTCTGGTGCTGGAACTACCAAAGCTAAGTGTATCTGCTTTAAACTTTTGGTAGCTGTTCCTCCAGCTGTTGTTTGTATTAATTGTCATGACAAACTTGTTAATGCAGATAATTTTTCCTTTAGTAATGTACCATTACCTGTTGCAGTTCCATCAACATCTAATGTCCAGAATGTTCCTGATAACATAAGAGATTTTGTTTCTGAATCCATCAAGAAGGCTATGTCTGTTATTCCTCCTTCTAGTAAACAGAAAAAATCTTTTAAAAATTCTCTTTATACAGATGAATTTTTAAATGAACATCATCATTCTGATTCTAATGACTCTTCTGGTTCAGAGGATTCTGTTTCAGAGGTTGATGCTGATAAATCTTCATATTTATTTAAAATGGAATTTATTTGTTCTTTACTTAAAGAAGTACTAATTGCTTTAGAAATTGAGGATTCTGGTCCTCTTGATACTAAATCTAAACGTTTAGATAAGGTCTTTAAATCTCCTGTGGTTATTCCAGAAGTTTTTCCTGTTCCTGGTGCTATTTCTGAAGTAATTTCCAGAGAATGGAATAATTTGGGTAATTCATTTACTACTCCTAAACGTTTTAAGCAATTATATCCTGTGCCGTCTGACAGATTAGAATTTTGGGACAAAATCCCTAAAGTTGATGGGGCTATTTCTACCCTTGCTAAACGTACTACTATTCCTACGTCAGATGGTACTTCGTTTAAGGATCCTTTAGATAGGAAAATTGAATCCTTTCTAAGAAAAGCTTATCTGTGTTCAGGTAATCTTCTTAGACCTGCTATATCATTGGCTGATGTTGCTGCAGCTTCAACTTTTTGGTTGGAAACTTTAGCGCAACAAGTAACAGATCATGATTCTCATAATATTATTATTCTTCTTCAACATGCTAATAATTTTATCTGTGATGCCATTTTTGATATTATCAGAGTTGATGTCAGGTTTATGTCTCTAGCTATTTTAGCTAGAAGAGCTTTATGGCTTAAAACTTGGAATGCTGATATGGCTTCTAAATCAACTCTACTTTCCATTTCTTTCCAGGGCAACAAATTATTTGGTTCTCAGTTGGATTCCATTATCTCAACTGTTACTGGTGGGAAAGGAACTTTTTTACCACAGGATAAAAAATCTAAGGGTAAAAACAGGGCTAATAATCGTTTTCGTTCCTTTCGTTTCAACAAAGAACAAAAGCCTGATCCTTCATCCTCAGGAGCAGTTTCAGTTTGGAGACCATCTCCAGTCTGGAATAAATCCAAGCCTTCTAGAAAAGCAAAGCCAGCTTCTAAGTCCACATGAAGGTGCGGCCCTCATTCCAGCTCAGCTGGTAGGGGGCAGGTTACGTTTTTTCAAAGAAATTTGGATCAATTCTGTTCACAATCTTTGGATTCAGAACATTGTTTCAGAAGGGTACAGAATTGGTTTCAAGATAAGACCTCCTGCAAAGAGATTTTTTCTTTCCCGTGTCCCAGTAAATCCAGTGAAGGCTCAAGCATTTCTGAAATGTGTTTCCGATCTAGAGTTGGCTGGAGTAATTATGCCAGTTCCAGTTCTGGAACAGGGGCTGGGGTTTTATTCGAATCTCTTCATTGTACCAAAGAAGGAGAATTCCTTCAGACCAGTTCTGGATCTAAAAATATTGAATCGTTATGTAAGGATACCAACGTTCAAAATGGTAACTGTAAGGACTATCTTGCCTTTTGTTCAGCAAGGGCATTATATGTCCACAATAGATTTACAGGATGCATATCTGCATATTCCGATTCATCCAGATCATTATCAGTTCCTGAGATTCTCTTTTCTGGACAAGCATTACCAGTTTGTGGCTCTGCCGTTTGGCCTAGCTACAGCTCCAAGAATTTTTACAAAGGTTCTCGGTGCCCTTCTGTCTGTAATCAGAGAACAGGGTATTGTGGTTTTTCCTTATTTGGACGATATCTTGGTACTTGCTCAGTCTTTACATTTAGCAGAATCTCATACGAATCGACTTGTGTTGTTTCTTCAAGATCATGGTTGGAGGATCAATTCACTAAAAAGTTCATTGATTCCTCAGACAAGGGTAACATTTCTGGGTTTCCAGATAGATTCAGTGTCCATGACTCTGTCTTTGACAGACAAGAGACGTCTAAAATTGATTTTAGCTTGTCGAAACCTTCAGTCACAATCATTCCCTTCGGTAGCCTTATGCATGGAAATTCTAGGTCTTATGACTGCTGCATCGGACGCGATCCCCTTTGCTCGTTTTCACATGCGACCTCTTCAGCTCTGTATGCTGAATCAATGGTGCAGGGATTACACAAAGATATCTCAATTAATATCTTTAAAACCGATTGTACGACACTCTCTAACGTGGTGGACAGATCACCATCGTTTAATTCAGGGGGCTTCTTTTGTTCTTCCGACCTGGACTGTAATTTCAACAGATGCAAGTCTTACAGGTTGGGGAGCTGTGTGGGGATCTCTGACGGCACAAGGAGTTTGGGAATCTCAGGAGGTGAGATTACCGATCAATATTTTGGAACTCCGTGCAATTTTCAGAGCTCTTCAGTCTTGGCCTCTTCTGAAGAGAGAATCGTTCATTTGTTTTCAGACAGACAATGTCACAACTGTGGCATACATCAATCATCAAGGAGGGACTCACAGTCCTCTGGCTATGAAAGAAGTATCTCGAATTCTGGTTTGGGCGGAATCCAGCTCCTGTCTAATCTCTGCGGTTCATATCCCAGGTATAGACAATTGGGAAGCGGATTATCTCAGTCGCCAAACGTTGCATTCGGGCGAATGGTCTCTTCACCCAGAGGTATTTCTTCAGATTGTTCAAATGTGGGAGCTTTCAGAAATAGATCTGATGGCGTCTCATCTAAACAAGAAACTTCCCAGGTATCTGTCCAGATCCCGGGATCCTCAGGCGGAAGCAGTGGATGCATTATCACTTCCTTGGAAGTATCATCCTGCCTATATCTTTCCACCTCTAGTTCTTCTTCCAAGAGTAATCTCCAAGATTCTGAAGTAATCTCGTTTGTTCTGCTGGTAGCTCCGGCATGGCCTCACAGGTTTTGGTATGCTGATCTTGTCCGGATGGCCTCTTGCCATCCGTGGACTCTTCCGCTAATACCAGACCTTCTGTCACAAGGTCCTTTTTTCCATCAGGATCTCAAATCCTTAAATTTAAAGGTATGGAGATTGAACGCTTGATTCTTGGTCAAAGAGGTTTCTCTGACTCTGTGATTAATACTATGTTACAGGCTCGTAAATCTGTATCTAGAGAGATATATTATAGAGTCTGGAAGACTTATATTTCTTGGTGTCTTTCTCATCATTTTTCTTGGCATTCTTTTAGAATTCCGAGAATTTTACAGTTTCTTCAGGATGGTTTAGATAAAGGTTTATCCGCAAGTTCTTTGAAAGGACAAATCTCTGCTCTTTCTGTTCTTTTTCACAGAAAGATTGCTAATCTTCCTGATATTCATTGTTTTGTACAAGCTTTGGTTCGTATAAAACCTGTCATTAAGTCAATTTCTCCTCCTTGGAGTTTGAATTTGGTTCTGGGGGCTCTTCAAGCTCCTCCTTTTGAACCCATGCATTCATTGGACATTAAATTACTTTCTTGGAAAGTTTTGTTCCTTTTGGCGATCTCTTCTGCCAGAAGAGTCTCTGAATTATCTGCTCTTTCTTGCGAGTCTCCTTTTCTGATTTTTCATCAGGATAAGGCTGTGTTGCGAACTTCTTTTGATTTTTTTACCTAAGGTTGTGAATTCCAACAACATTAGTAGAGAAATTGTGGTTCCCTCATTATGTCCTAATCCTATGAATTCTAAGGAGAAATCGTTGCATTCTTTGGATGTTGTTAGAGCTTTGAAATATTATGTTGAAGCTACTAAGTCTTTCCGAAAGACTTCTAGTCTATTTGTTATCTTTTCCGGTTCTAGAAAAGGCCAGAAAGCTTCTGCCATTTCTTTGGCATTTTGGTTAAAATCTTTAATTCATCATGCCTATGTCGAGTCGGGTAAAACTCCGCCTCAAAGGATTACAGCTCATTCTACTAGGTCAGTTTCTACTTCCTGGGCGTTTAGGAATGAAGCTTCGGTTGATCAGATTTGCAAAGCAGCAACTTGGTCCTCTTTGCATATTTTTACTAAATTCTACCATTTTGATGTATTTTCTTCTTCTGAAGCAGTTTTTGGTAGAAAAGTACTTCAGGCAGCGGTTTCAGTTTGAATCTTCTGTTTATGTTTTTCATTAAACTTTATTTTGGGTGTGGATTATTTTCAGCAGGAATTGGCTGTCTTTATTTTATCCCTCCCTCTCTAGTGACTCTTGCGTGGAAAGATCCACATCTTGGGTAGTCATTATCCCATACGTCACTAGCTCATGGACTCTTGCTAATTACATGAAAGAAAACATAATTTATGTAAGAACTTAGCTGATAAATTCATTTCTTTCATATTAGCAAGAGTCCATGAGGCCCGCCCTTTTTTGTGGTGGTTATGATTTTTTTGTATAAAGCACAATTATTCCAATTCCTTATTTTATATGCTTTCGCACTTTTTTCTTATCACCCCACTTCTTGGCTATTTGTTAAACTGATTTGTGGGTGTGGTGAGGGGTGTATTTGTAGGCATTTTGAGGTTTGGGAAACTTTGCCCCTCCTGGTAGGAATGTATATCCCATACGTCACTAGCTCATGGACTCTTGCTAATATGAAAGAAATGAATTTATCAGGTAAGTTCTTACATAAATTATGTTTTTCCGGTCCCTAAGAGGATTTTGGACATTGTTACTAAGGAGTGGGATAGACCAGGTATTCCGTTCGCTCCCCCTCCTACTTTTTAAGAAAATATTTCCCATATCAGACACCATGCGGGACTCATGGCAGACGGTCCTTAAGGTGGAGGGAGCTGTTTCTACCCTGGCTAAGCGTACAACTATACCCATTGAGGACAGTTGTGCTTTCAAAGATCCTATGGATAAAAAATTAGAGGGTCTCCTAAAGAAAATATTTGTTCATCAGGGTTTTCTTCTCCAACCTATAGCGTGTATTGTTCCTGTAACTACTGCAGCTGCTTTTTGGTTCGAAGCTCTGGAGGAGGCTCTTCAGGTTGAGACCCCATTAGATGATATTCTGGATAGAATAATTCTTTCATTACAGATGGCGCTTTTCAACTGGATAAATTAGCGGCAAAGAATTCAGGTTTTGCCATTTTAGCACGTAGAGCGTTATGGCTTAAGTCCTGGTCTGCTGATGTGTCATCAAAATCTAAGCTTTTAGCCATCCCTTTCAAGGGTAAGACCCTATTCGGGCCTGAACTGAAAGAGATCATTTCAGACATCACTGGAGGAAAAGGCCATGCCCTTCCTCAGGACGATAAGACAAATAAGATGAGGACCAAACAAAATAATTTTCGTTCCTTTCGAAACTTCAAAGGTGGTCCCTCTACCTCTTCCCCTGCTGCAAAGAAAGAGGGGAATTCTGCTCAATCCAAGTCAGTCTGGAGTCCTAACCAGACTTGGAACAAGGGTAAACAGGCCAAGAAGCCCCCTGCTGCCACCAAGACAGCATGAAGGGGTAGCCCCCGATCCGGGACCGGATCTAGTAGGGGGCATACTTTCTCTCTTTGCTCAGGCTTGGGCAAGAGACGTTCAGGACTCCTGGGCTTTAGAAATCGTAACCCAGGGGTTTCTTCTAGATTTCAAAGATTCTCCTCCAAGGGGGAGATTCCATCTTTCTCAATTGTCTGTAAACCAGACAAAAAGAGAGTCGTTCTTATGCTGTGTAGAAAACCTATATACCATGGGAGTGATCTGCCCAGTTCTGAAAACAGAACAGGGGCTCGGGTTCTACTCCAAGCTGTGGTTCCCAAAAAAGAGGGAACCTTCAGAACAATCTTAGATCTCAAGATCCTAAACAAATTCCTCAGAGTCCCATCCTTCAAGATGGAGACCATTCAGACTATTTTACCAATGATCCAGGAGGGTCAATATATGACCACCGTGGACTTAAAGGATGCGTATCTACACATCCCTATCCACAAAGATCATCACCAGTTCCTCAGGTTTGCCTTTCTGGACAAGCATTAACAGTTTGTGGCTCTTCCCTTCGGGTTGGCCACAGCTCCCAGAATTTTCACAAAGGTGCTAGGGTCCCTTCTGGCGGTTCTAAGGCCGCGGGGCATAGCAGTGGCGCCTTTTCTGGACGATATCTTAATTCAGGCGTCGACTTACCAACTAGCCAAGTCCCACATGGACATCGTGTTGGCTTTTCTAAGATCTCACGGGTGGAAAGTGAACGTAAAAAAGAGTTCACTTATCCCTCTCACAAGAGTTCCATTCCTGGGAACTCTGATAGATTCGGTGGACATGGAAAATTTTCTGACGGAGGTCAGGAAATCAAAGATTTTAACCACCTGCCGAGCTCTTCATTCCATTCCTCGGCCGTCAGTAGCTCTGTGTATGGAGGTAATCGGACTAATGGTAGCGGCAATGGACATAGTTCCGTTTGCTCGCTTGCATCTCAGACCAATGCAACTATGCATGCTCGAACAGTGGAATGGGGATTATGCAGATTTATCTCCTCAGATAAATCTGGATCAAGAGACCAGAGACTCTCTTCTTTGGTGGTTGTCACAGAATCATCTGTCCCAGGGAATGTGTTTCCGCAGGCCAGCGTGGGTCATAGTGACGACGGACGCCAGCCTATTGGGCTGGGGTGCAGTCTGGAATTCCCTGAAAGCACAGGGTTTGTGGACTCAGGAGGAGGCTCTCCTCACGATAAATATTCTAGAACCGAGAGCGATATTCAACGCGCTTCAGGCGTGGCCTCAGCTGGCTTCTGCCAGATTCATAAGATTCCAGTCGGACAATATCACTACTGTAGCATATATCAATCATCAGGGGGGTACAAAGAGTTCTCTAGCGATGATAGAGGTTACCAAAATAATTCGTGGACTGAACACACTTAACAAGAGAAAACATAATTTATGCTTACCTGATAAATTTATTTCTCTTGTAGTGTGTTCAGTCCACGGCCCGCCCTGTCTTTTTAAGGCAGGTTCTAAATTTTTAAAAATATAACTCCAGTCACCACTGCACCCGATAGTTTCTCCTTTCTCGTCTTGTTTCGGTCGAATTACTGGATATGACATGTGAGGGGAGGAGCTATATAGCAGCTCTGCTTGGGTGATCCTCTTGCAACTTCCTGTTGGGAAGGAGAATATATCCCATAAGTAATGGATGACCCGTGGACTGAACACACTACAAGAGAAATAAATTTATCAGGTAAGCATAAATTATGTTTTTCTTCTTTGTTCTCATTGATGGAAGATAAAAAGAAAAGAGTTCTCTTATTCCCAGTACCAGGGTGGAATTCCTGGGTACTATAATTGACTCCATATCCATGTGTCAGGGTGCCAGGAATCAGACTGAGATGAGAAGAGCAAAAATAATCGCACCTTTATTAAATAGCAAAAAATAATAAAAAGTCCACAAGTCAAATAACAAGCCTGGAGTAAAAACCAGAGCTGGTAGTCAAGACGAGCCGAGTCAGGAGCCAAAGCGAATAGTCAGACGAGCCGGAATCAGGAACAAGGAAAACAGCAGAGTCAGGAACAAGCCAGGGATCAGGAACCAGGAAGGACGTCAGGCAGCCAGGTAATACACAGGAACACTCACAAACAGGTCTGAGACAACGCAAAGGCAAAGCATACTGAACAGAGGCCCTTTAAATAATAAGTGATGACATCACAATTCTGAGACTGCATCCTGTCTCACATGGACGATGCACACCAGTCTGGCCATAAAAAGAAGTGCAGGAAGTGAGCAGCATCCCCCACAATGCACCAAGTCAGGAACAGAGGTGAGTAAAATGGCTGCCAGCAGCACATGGCAAACACAACAGGGAAAAACCCTGACTTTACCCTCCCCTCAACGACCCCTCCCCCACGGGAGGACAAAAGGCTTATTTGGGAAACGGGCACGGAGGAGGGCGGGAGCATGAACATCAGAGGAGGGAGCCCAAGAACGCTCCTCCGGACCGTAGCCCCTCCAGTGATCCAAATACTGTACACGGCCCCTGGACATACGAGAGTCAATAATGCTGCTGTCAACAAAGATAGGACGGGTACGAGGCAACACAGTGGTAAACCGATTACAAACCAATAGTTTCAAGAGGGAGACATGAAAAACATTGGAGATGCGCATAGCAGGAGGAAGGTCAAGAGCTTAGGCCACAGGATTAACCCGTCGGAGTATTCGAAAAGGACCAACATATCGGGGAGCCAATTTATTGGAAGGCACACGAAGGTTCAAGTTGCGGGAGGACAGCCAAACTCTCTCACCAACCTGGTAGGAAGGTGCGGGCAGACGCCTACAATCAGCCTGGAACTTTTGTTGCTGCATAGACCGATGACGGCAATCCTGAATCTGCACCCACGTGGAACGGAGTTGCCTGAAGATGCTTCTCCAAAGCCGGAATATCCTGAGACATGAATGAATCGGGCAACGAGTATGGTTGAAACCCATAATTCGCCATTAACGGGGATAACTTGGAGGAAGCATTAATAGCACTTCTACGAGCAAACTCTGCCCAAGGTAACAGTTCAGACCAATTATTGTGGTGATCTGAGACATAGCAACGAAGGAGGAACTGTTCCAGAGCTTGATTAGACCGTTCCGCAGCCCCATTGGATTGAGGGTGATATGCCGAGGAGAAGGAAAGCTGGATCCCCATTTGAGCACAAAAGGAACGCCCAAATCTGGAGACAAACTGGCTACCCCGTTCCGACACTATCTGCTTGGGTAACCCATGTAAACTGAAGACCTCCCGGGCAAAAATTTGAAGCAAGCTCCTGAGCGATAGGCAGCTTCATCAAGGGAATTCAATGTGACATTTTAGAAGTATTGCCATTGGAAACAGATCTCGACAATGAAGTCCATGGAAAGATGTGTCCAAGGACGCTCACCATTAGCAATAGGTTGAAGAAGACCCACAGGAAGACGTTGAGTCTTATTCTGTGCACAAACTGAGTAGGAGGCAACATACGCAGCAACATCAGAACGAAGACCTAGCCACCAGAATTGTCGAGTGACAGACCAAATCATTTGGTTCTTGCCTGGGTGACCTGCGGCTTTAGGATAGTGGTAAGTGTGCAAAAGTTTAGTTTGAAGATTCTCAGGAACAAAACACTTACCACTAGTTTTCTCAGGAGGTGCATTGGTTTGTGCAGCCAGGATCTCCTCCCCCAAGGGAGAAGTCAAGTTTGTACGTATGGTAGCCAAAATATGGTCAGGAGGTATAGCAGGAGTAGGTACAGACTCATCCTTGGACAGAGGGGAAAATTTTCGAGAGAGGGCTTCAGCCCTAACATTCTTACTACCAGGCAGGTAGGAGGCCACATAATTAAATCGAGACAAAAATAGCGGCCATCTGGCCTGTCGGGGCGACAAACGTTTTGCTTCAGATAGATAAGTTAAATTCTTGTGGTCAGTAAGAATGAGCACTGGCACGCTAGTACCCTCGAGAAGATGCCTCCATTCCTTGAGTGCCAAAATTATGGCCAGTAATTCCCTGTCGCCAATTTCATAATTGCACTCCGCTGGAGACAATTTCTTAGAGAAGAAACCACACGAATGCAAGGATCCGTCAGGCGTAAGACGTTGAGACAAGAGGGCACCTACTTCAGACTTGGACGCATCGACCACAAGAACGAAAGGCAGGACAGGGTTAGGATGAGCCAGAACTGGAGCGGCAGCAAAGGCCTTAATGGCAGTAAGTGACCAATGGAGTGGATCATTCTCTTTACGGGTCATGTCTGTGATAGGTTTGACCATGGAAGAAAAGTTTTTAATAAACTTTCTATAGTAATTGGCGAACCCCAAAAAACGTTGAATAGACCGAAGACCAACTGGGCGAGGCCACTGCAGATCACTTGTCAGGATCCATGGAGAACCCTGCAATGGAGATAACATAACCTAGGAAGGTTACTTGAGTCTGATGGAACTCACATTTCTCAAGTTTACAAAACAGGCCGTTCTCACGTAGTCTCTGAAGAACCCGTGTAACAGCAGAACAATGAGCCTCAAGTGTGGGTGAGTGTATGAGGATGTCGTCTAAGTACACCACAACACACTGTTGCAACATATCTAATAGGAGATCATTAATAAATTGTACGCTCCTCTCAAATCAAGTTTAGTAAAGACCGTAGCTCCCTTGAGGCGGTCAGAGAGTTCCATAATGAGCGGAATAGGGTAAGCATTCTTAATGGTAAGACGATTAAGACCCCTATAATAAATACATGGTCTTAACTCGCCACCCTTTTTCTTCACAAAGAAGAAGCCCGCCCCTGCAGGAGAGCAAGATTTGTGGATGATTCCCCGCGACAGAGCATCGGCAACATACTCCTCCATAGCACAATTCTCTGCAACAGAGGGTACACCCGGCCCCAAGGAGGAATGGCTCCGGGATGCAGGTCTATGGCACAATCGTAAGACCGGTGAGGAGGCAACGTACCGGCACGCACCTTGTCAAACACGTCTAGGAACTCTCGGTAGTCGGTAGTCCTCTGGCAAATGAGATACCGAAGAAGTGCACAAGACTTTAACTGGTTTCCGAAGACAAGTAGAAATACATTGCGAGGACCACAACAAAATTTCGGACCTGCGCCAGTTGAGACTGGGATTGTGCTTTTGGAGCCAGGGATAACCTAGAACAACCGGAAAATGCAGAGAGTTTATCACCTGGAACTGGAGGGTTTCAAAATGGAGAGCCCCAACAGCCATGGACAACGGAGCAGTTTCGTGAGTAACGAGTGCGGGCTGAAGGGGCCTGCCATCAATGGCCTCAATAGCAAGCGGAACGGACCTAGGCAAAACAGGAATGGAGTGCTTTGATACAAAAGCACTGTTAATGAAATAGCCCGCAGCACCGGAGTCAACAAGAGCCTGAGTGACTATGGAGGAGTCCATCCAGGAAAGGACAACCGTGACCAAAGGTTTCTCCTTAAGCGGTTCCGGGGACGAGGATACACCACCCAAGGTCTGCCCCCGACAGGACCTTAGGTGTGAGCATTTCCCGGCCGTGTAGGACAAGACTTCAAAAGGTGGCCCTGTAACCCACAATATAGGCAGAGCCCCTCCCTCCTCCTAAAGGCCCTCTCCGCCATGGAGAGAAGCGTGAATCCCAACTGCATCGGCTCAGCAGTACCTGGTGACTCGGGACCAGGAGGCATGGGAGAAGAGGGAGGCATGGGTGGGAACGAACACGTAGGAGACGGAACAGGAGGCTTCCGCAAGCGCTCCTTGAAAGAGGGCCTCTCTCTGAGTCTAATGTCAATTAGGATCAAAAAAGACACCAATGCCTTGAGATCCTCTGGTAAATCTCTGGCAGCAACTTTGTCTTTAATCGCATCAGAGAGCCCATGAAAGAAGGCAGCAACAAGGGCTTCATTGTTCCAACCTACCTCTGCGGCAAGCGTACGGAACTCAATAGCATACTGATTAACAGATCTTGTACCTTGCTGAATGGACATGAGTCGTTTAGCAGCAGAGGAGGAGCGAGCCGGAACCTCAAATACCCTTCGAAAGGAGGCCACAAATTCAGGGTAATTTGAAATCACAGGTTTATTAGTCTCCCACAAGGGATTAGCCCAGGCAAGAGCTGTGTCAGAGAGTAACGAGATGAGAAATCCCACCTTAGCTCTGTCAGAGGGAAACGCCTGAGGGAACATCTCAAAGTAAATGCCCACCTGGTTCAAAAACCCTCTGCACTGAATAGGATCGCCTCCATATCGCTGAGGTAGAGGTGCAGAACCAGACATGCTCCTGGTAGGCATAGGTGCAGCAGCGGAAACAGGAGCAGCCATAACTTGCGGGACACTTTGGTCCAAATGTGCAGTGCGAGTCAGCAGGGTTTGCAGGGCTAGTGCAAATTGATCCAAGCGGTGATCCTGTTCATCCATCCTGGAAATGATGGCAGGTAAAGGTGGTTTATTAGCACCATCAGGATTCATGGCCTTTGCGTAATGTCAGGGTGCCAGGAATCAGACTGAGACGAGAAGTGCAAAAATAATCACTCCTTTATTAAATAGCAAAAAATATTAAAAAGTCCACAAGTCAAATAACAAGTCAAAACCAGAGCTGGTAGTCAGACGAGCCGAGTCAGGAGCCAAAGCGAATAGTCAGACGAGCCGGAATCAGGAACAAGAAAACAGCAGAGTCAGGAACAAGCCAGGGATCAGGAACCAGGAAGGGCATCAGGCAGCCAGGTAATACACAGGAACTCTCACAAACAGGTCTGAGACAACGCAAAGGCAAAGCATATTGAACAGAGGCCCTTTAAATAATAAGTGGTGACATCACAATTCTGAGACTGCATCCTGTCTCACATGGATGATGCACACTAGTCTGGCCATAAAAGGAAGTGAGCAGCATCCCCCCACAATGCACCAAGTCAGGAAGAGAGGTGAGTAAAATGGCTGCCAGCAGCACATGACAAACACAACAGGGAAAAACCCTGACACCATGAGGATATTCCTTACAGACCAGACACATTACAAGCTAACTTCTGCTTGTCTTGCCCTCCAGACCTCCTAAAGGCCCTCTGTGGCTCGGTGTATGGAGGCGATTGGTCTCATGGTGTCCAGCATGAACATCATTCCTTTTGCCAGATTCCACCTCAGACCACTTCAGCTAATCATGCTGAGACAGTGTAACGGCGATCATTCGGATATGTCTCAACCGATTTCTCTGGACAAATGGTCGAGAGAATTGCTCTCTTTGTGACCAAATCTCCTGTCCTAAGGGACATCATTCTTGAGACCATCCTGGGAGATTGTGACTATGGACGCAAGTCTATCAGGATGGGGAGCTGTTTGGGGTGCGAGGAAGGCACAGGGCCTGTGGACTCGAGAGGAATGCCTCTTCCAGATCAACATTTTGGAACTTTAAGTGATCTTCAATGCTCTGAAGGCTTGGCCTCTTCTGGGTTCATCCCAGTTTATCTGATTCCAATCCTACAACATAACCTTGGTGGCTTACACCCCCTATCAGGATGGGGGAACGAGGAGCTCCCTAGCAATGAGGGAAGTATCTTGTATTCTGGAATGGGTGGAGTCCCACAACTGCTCGCTGTCAGCGATCCACATTCTGGGTGTGGACAACTGGGAAGCGGATTTCCTCAGCAGACAATCCTTTCATCCAGGGGAATGGTCTTCATCCCATGGTGTTTTCAGAGATTTGCAACAGATGGGGATGACTGAGATAGATCTCATGGCATCCTGGCTCAATACCAAGCTACCCAGATATGGGTCGCAGTCCAGGGATCCTCAGGCGGAGATAATAGATGCATTAGCAGTGCCTTGGAGATTCAATCTAATATACCCCCTCTGAGAAAGCGTTAGAGGAAGGCTGCGTCAGGGGTCTTTTTTGTTTTAATGAGCTCTCCTTTGTGGTATTATGTCAGTTTAATTTAATATAGAAAGTATCCTTACCGATGGTAATAATGGACTTATAAGCATTCTCGCTAAAATCTTAGGCTGCAAACTTGAAGCAGTGACCGAGAGATAGATTCATACAATTTACTAGTGGCAATTTGAGTGATAGATTTTCTGTTTGGGAATACTTAGAAATGACTTATTTGTTGCTCTTTGTAACTTGACAAGCTTTATAAAAGTTAACAAACTTTAAAGCATATTTGAAATGGTGTTTTAAAAAGTAGTTACAAGTACTTAGATACTACGCTACCAGAGTCACAGTTAGAACAAATTTAAAATGGCTCTTTCTTTGGTTAAAAGAAAAGTTAACACTTAAAGGACCAGTCAACACAGTTGATTTGCATAATCAACAAATGCAAGATAAAGACAATGCAATAGCACTTAGTCTGAACTTCAAATGAGTAGTAGATTTTTTTTCTGACAATTTTAAAAGTTATGTGTCTTTCCACTCCCCCTGTACCATGTGACAGCCATCAGCCAATCAAAAATGAATACACACTTATTCTTGCACATGCTCAGAAGCTGGTGATTCAAAATTTTGAATATAAAAAGACTGTGCACATTTAGTTAATGGAAGTAAATTGGAAAGTTGTTTAAAATGGCATGCTCTATCTGAATAATGAAATTTTAATTTTGATTGATTGTCCCTTTAAGTTAAGACCAACCAAGTCACATAATTTACAACTAAAAGATTATAACTTTATATCTGTTGACAACTAGATAGACTCCCCCTGGTATCACCGTTTCAATATTATCAAAACATTGTCTGAATGAGTGCATCTTATAAGGCAAGATTTCAGGTGATCACAAGATTGAGTAACTCAAACGTAAAAAGTTATTGTTGCAATTTTTCACCTGCAACAATGTCTCTTGGGTTTTTCCACTAATACACTAAGGATATTTAAATACTAGGTTCCAGTATATAATTATCACAAGCACTTGTAAGTTAGCTTTATTAAAGTGAAGGTAAAGTCAAACGCCTTATCACAAATAATTAGAGATATGATGGCAAATAAATATAAGTTTCATTCATCAATTTGTTATAAAACATATATTACCTGTGATATCTGATGTTTTTATCATCTAATCGGCTTTCCGAAAAACAACCCGTACATTTATCTTTTTTTCTAAATATCTATCACGTGCTTCAGAGATCCAATTGATTTTCTGGCCGTTAGGAGGCCGTCAAATTTCGTCATCAACATCCTGCTCTACATGCGCATGCGTTACAATTTATCCTCCTCAATTTGCAAGCAAGCGCGTCCTCGGTTCGCGCATGCGCATTATAAAATTTGGGTTGTAGTCAAAGAAGGAGCTGCCGAGGAACTCAGACGGCAACAAATCTGCAACATTTGTTTCGCTCCGATTACCTACAGCAACTTTTCTCTCTAAAAACTAAGAATTGCATTTGCAATGTTTTCTTTTTTATTTTACCATAATGTATGATCTTGTTAAAACTATAAAAAGCAAATGATGTAGATAAATTACATTGTTTCTCATCAATACTAATGAAGCTTTCAAAATGAAATGCTGATAATAACAGTTATTGTATATTATAGTCTAGTCAGGCAAAAAATAAATAAAGATTTGTAGAATATCTTGAACAAAGAATCTTTTGCCAAGAAAGAAATGATTTTACAAATATTAATTTATTTTTTTTATTGACTATAGACTATAATATAAAATGGCTTTGATTATCAGCGTTTCATTTTGCAAACATCGTTAGTATTGATGTAAAGCAATGTGATTTGTCTGCATCCTTATTTTTATAAGCAACTTTTAATCATTTGCTGATATTAATGAACCAAAATTGCAAGCTAAGAAATAAAACTTCTCAAATAATATATTTCATTTTTGGTTGACTTGACTAAAATATATCATTCTATTTCTTATCAGCTTTTCATTTTGCAAACTGTAAAGCGATGTGTTTTCTCTGCATCCTTTTATTGTTATAATATTTAAATTCATTGCTGATAACAATGACAAAATTATTGGTTGATAAGAAAGAAAAGATTTTACAACTATTTTTTTTCTTTGGAGATTGACCTCACTAATATAGAATTGCTTTTATTATCAGCATTACATTTTGCAAACATCGTTATTGTGTAGGATAAGCAATCTGCTTTATTGGCATTCTTTTGCTTGTAATAAATTTTAACTTCATTACTGAAAACCAAAGGATGCAGATAAATCACATTCTTTACTATTAATACTAACGAAGTATGCAAAATGAAATGCTGATAAGAACAGCAATTCTATATTAGTCTACTCAAGAAAAAAGCAATCACTTTCTTTCATGTAATTAGCAAGAGTCCATGAGCTAGTGACGTATGGGATATACATTCCTACCAGGAGGGGCAAAGTTTCCCAAACCTCAAAATGCCTATAAATACACCCCTCACCACACCCACAATTCAGTTTTACAAACTTTGCCTCCGATGGAGGTGGTGAAGTAAGTTTGTGCTAGATTCTACGTTGATATGCGCTCCGCAGCAAGTTGGAGCCCGGTTTTCCTCTCAGCGTGCAGTGAATGTCAGAGGGATGTGAGGAGAGTATTGCCTATTTGAATGCAGTGATCTCCTTCTAAGGGGTCTATTTCATAGGTTCTCTGTTATCGGTCGTAGAGATTCATCTCTTACCTCCCTTTTCAGATCGATGATATACTCTTATATATACCATTACCTCTGCTGATTCTCGTTTCAGTACTGGTTTGGCTATCTGCTATATGTAGATGAGTGTCCTGGGGTAAGTAAGTCTTATTTTCTGTGACACTCCAAGCTATGGTTGGGCACTTTGTTTATAAAGTTCTAAATATATGTATTTAAACATTTATTTGCCTTGACTCAGAATGTTCAACTTTCCTTATTTTCAGACAGTCAGTTTCATATTTGGGATAATGCATTTTGATTTGACCATTTTTTCTTACCTTAAAATTTGACTTTTTCCCTGTGGGCTGTTAGGCTCGCGGGGGCTGAAAATGCTTCATTTTATTGCGTCATTCTTGGCGCGGACTTTTTTGGCGCAAAAATTCTATTTCCGTTTCCGGCGTCATACGTGTCGCCAGAAGTTGCGTCATTCTTTGACGTTATTTCGCGCCAAAAATGTCGGCGTTCCGGATGTGGCGTCATTTTTGGTGCCAAAAAGCATTTAGGCGCCAAATAATGTGGGCGTCTTATTTGGCGCGAAAAAATATGGGCGTCACTTTTGTCTCCACATTATTTAAGTCTCATTTTTTATTGCTTCTGGTTGCTAGAAGCTTGTTCTTTGGCATTCTTTCCCATTCCTGAAACTGTCATTTAAGGAATTTGATCAATTTTGCTTTATATGTTGTTTTTTCTCTTACATATTGCAAGATGTCTCACGTTGCATCTGAGCCAGAAGATACTACAGGAAAATCGCTGTCAAGTGCTGAATCTACCAAAGCTAAGTGTGTCTGCTGTAAACTTTTGGTAGCTATTTCTCCAGCTGTTGTTTGTATTGATTGTCATGACAAACTTGTTAAAGCAGATAATATTTCCTTTAGTAAAGTACCATTGCCTGTTGCAGTTCCCTCAACATCTAAGGTGCAGAATGTTCCTGATAATATAAGAGATTTTGTTTCTGAATCCATAAAGAAGGCTATGTCTGTTATTTCTCCTTCTAGTAAACGTAAAAAATCTTTTAAAACTTCTCTCCCTACAGATGAATTTTTAAATGAACATCATCATTCTGATTCTGATGACTCCTCTGGTTCAGAGGATTCTGTCTCTGAGGTTGATGCTGATAAATCTTCATATTTATTTAAAATGGAATTTATTCGTTCTTTACTTAAAGAAGTTCTAATTGCTTTAGAAATAGAGGATTCTGGTCCTCTTGATACTAATTCTAAACGTTTAGATAAGGTATTTAAAGCTCCTGTGGTTATTCCAGAAGTTTTTCCTGTTCCTAATGCTATTTCTGCAGTAATTTCCAAAGAATGGGATAAATTGGGTAATTAATTTACTCCTTCTAAACGTTTTAAGCAATTATATCCTGTGCCGTCTGACAGATTAGAATTTTGGGACAAGATCCCTAAAGTTGATGGGGCTATTTCTACCCTTGCTAAACGTACTACTATTCCTACGTCAGATGGTACTTCGTTTAAGGATCCTCTAGATAGGAAAATTGAGTCCTTTCTAAGAAAAGCTTATCTGTGTTCAGGTAATCTTCTTAGACCTGCTATATCTTTGGCTGATGTTGCTGCAGCTTCAACTTTTTGGTTGGAAACTTTAGCGCAACAAGTAACACATCGTGATTCTCATGATATTATTATTCTTCTTCAGCATGCTAATAATTTTATCTGTGATGCCATTTTTGATATTATCAGAGTTGATGTCAGGTTTATGTCTCTAGCTATTTTAGCTAGAAGAGCTTTATGGCTTAAAACTTGGAATGCTGATATGGCTTCTAAATCAACTTTACTTTCCATTTCTTTCCAGGGTAACAAATTATTTGGTTCTCAGTTGGATTCCATTATTTCAACTGTTACTGGTGGGAAAGGAACTTTTTTACCACAGGATAAAAAATCTAAAGGTAAAAACAGGGCTAATAATCGTTTTCGTTCCTTTCGTTTCAACAAAGAACAAAAGCCTGATCCTTCATCCTCAGGAGCAGTTTCAGTTTGGAGACCATCTCCAGTCTGGAATAAATCCAAGCCAGCTAGAAAGGCAAAGCCTGCTTCTAAGTCCACATGAAGGTGCGGCCCTCATTCCAGCTCAGCTGGTAGGGGGCAGGTTACGTTTTTTCAAGGAAATTTGGATCAATTCTGTTCACAATCTTTGGATTCAGAGCATTGTTTCAGAAGGGTACAGAATTGGTTTCAAGTTGAGACCTCCTGCAAAGAGATTTTTTCTTTCCCGTGTCCCAGTAAATCCAGTAAAAGCTCAAGCATTTCTGAAATGTGTTTCAGATCTAGAGTTGACTGGAGTAATTATGCCAGTTCCAGTTCCGGAACAGGGGATGGGGTTTTATTCAAATCTCTTCATTGTACCAAAGAAGGAGAATTCTTTCAGACCAGTTCTGGATCTAAAAATATTGAATCGTTATGTAAGGATACCAACGTTCAAGATGGTAACTGTAAGGACTATCTTACCTTTTGTTCAGCAAGGGAATTATATGTCCACGATAGATTTACAGGATGCATATCTGCATATTCCGATTCATCCAGATCATTATCAGTTCCTGAGATTCTCGTTTCTGGACAAGCATTACCAATTTGTGGCTCTGCCGTTTGGCCTAGCTACAGCTCCAAGAATTTTTACAAAGGTTCTCGGTGCCCTGCTGTCTGTAATCAGAGAACAGGGTATTGTGGTATTTCCTTATTTGGACAATATCTTGGTACTTGCTCAGTCTTTACATTTAGCAGAATCTCATACGAATCGACTTGTGTTGTTTCTTCAAGATCATGGTTGGAGGATCAATTTACCAAAAAGTTCTTTGATTCCTCAGACAAGGGTAACCTTTCTGGGTTTCCAGATGGATTTAGTGTCCATGACTCTGTCTTTAACAGACAAGAGACGTCTAAAGTTGATTACAGCTTGTCGAAACCTTCAGTCACAATCATTCTCTTCGGTAGCCTTATGCATGGAAATTCTAGGTCTTATGACTGCTGCATCGGACGCGATCCCCTTTGCTCGTTTTCACATGCGACCTCTTCAGCTCTGTATGCTGAAGCAATGGTGCAAGGATTACACGAAGATATCTCAATTAATATCTTTAAAACCGATTGTTCGACACTCTCTAACATGGTGGACAGATCACCATCGTTTAATTCAGGGGGCTTCTTTTGTGCTTCCGACCTGGACTGTAATTTCAACAGATGCAAGTCTCACAGGTTGGGGAGCTGTGTGGGGATCTCTGACGGCACAAGGAGTTTGGGAATCTCAGGAGGTGAGATTACCGATCAATATTTTGGAACTCCGTGCAATTTTCAGAGCTCTTCAGTTTTGGCCTCTTCTGAAGAGAGAGTCGTTCATTTGTTTTCAGACAGACAATGTCACAACTGTGGCATACATCAATCATCAAGGAGGGACTCACAGTCCTCTGGCTATGAAAGAAGTATCTCGAATTTTGGTTTGGGCGGAATCCAGCTCCTGTCTAATCTCTGCGGTTCATATCCCAGGTGTAGACAATTGGGAAGCGGATTATCTCAGTCGCCAAACGTTGCATCCGGGCGAATGGTCTCTTCACCCAGAGGTATTTCTTCAGATTGTTCAAATGTGGGAACTTCCAGAAATAGATCTGATGGCGTCCCATCTAAACAAGAAACTTCCCAGGTATCTGTCCAGATCCCGGGATCCTCAGGCGGAGGCAGTGGATGCATTATCACTTCCTTGGAAGTATCATCCTGCCTATATCTTTCCGCCTCTAGTTCTTCTTCCAAGAGTAATCTCCAAGATTCTGAAGGAATGCTCGTTTGTTCTGCTGGTAGCTCCGGCATGGCCTCACAGGTTTTGGTATGCGGATCTTGTCCGGATGGCCTCTTGCCAACCGTGGACTCTTCCATTAAGACCAGACCTTCTGTCACAAGGCCCTTTTTTCCATCAGGATCTGAAATCCTTAAATTTAAAGGTATGGAGATTGAACGCTTGATTCTTGGTCAAAGAGGTTTCTCTGACTCCGTGATTAATACTATGTTACAGGCTCGTTAATCTGTATCTCGAGAGATATATTATAGAGTCTGGAAGACTTATATTTCTTGGTGTCTTTCTCATCATTTTTCTTGGCATTCTTTTAGAATACCGAGAATTTTACAGTTTCTTCAGGATGGTTTAGATAAGGGTTTGTCCGCAAGTTCTTTGAAAGGACAAATCTCTGCTCTTTCTGTTCTTTTTCACAGAAAGATTGCTATTCTTCCTGATATTCATTGTTTTGTACAAGCTTTGGTTCGTATAAAACCTGTCATTAAGTCAATTTCTCCTCCTTGGAGTTTGAATTTGGTTCTGGGAGCTCTTCAAGCTCCTCCGTTTGAACCTATGCATTCATTGGACATTAAATTACTTTCTTGGAAAGTTTTGTTCCTTTTGGCCATCTCTTCTGCTAGAAGAGTTTCTGAATTATCTGCTCTTTCTTGTGAGTCTCCTTTTCTGATTTTTCATCAGGATAAGGCGGTGTTGCGAACTTCTTTTGAATTTTTACCTAAAGTTGTGAATTCCAACAACATTAGTAGAGAAATTGTGGTTCCTTCATTATGTCCTAATCCTAAGAATTCTAAGGAGAAATCGTTGCATTCTTTGGATGTTGTTAGAGCTTTGAAATATTATGTTGAAGCTACGAAATCTTTCCGTAAGACTTCTAGTCTATTTGTTATCTTTTCCGGTTCTAGGAAAGGCCAGAAAGCTTCTGCCATTTCTTTGGCATCTTGGTTGAAATCTTTAATTCATCTTGCCTATGTTGAGTCGGGTAAAATTCCGCCTCAGAGAATTACAGCTCATTCTACTAGGTCAGTATCTACTTCCTGGGTGTTTAGGAATGAAGCTTCGGTTGACCAGATCTGCAAAGCAGCAACTTGGTCCTCTTTGCATACTTTTACTAAATTCTACCATTTTGATGTATTTTCTTCTTCTGAAGCAGTTTTTGGTAGAAAAGTACTTCAGGCAGCGGTTTCAGTTTGAATCTTCTGCTTATGTTTTTCGTTAAACTTTATTTTGGGTGTGGATTATTTTCAGCAGGAATTGGCTGTCTTTATTTTATCCCTCCCTCTCTAGTGACTCTTGTGTGGAAAGATCCACATCTTGGGTAGTCATTATCCCATACGTCACTAGCTCATGGACTCTTGCTAATTACATGAAAGAAAACATAATTTATGTAAGAACTTACCTGATAAATTCATTTCTTTCATATTAGCAAGAGTCCATGAGGCCCGCCCTTTTTTTGTGGTGGTTATGATTTTGTATAAAGCACAATTATTCCAATTCCTTATTTTATATGCTTTCGCACTTTTTTATCACCCCACTTCTTGGCTATTCGTTAAACTGAATTGTGGGTGTGGTGAGGGGTGTATTTATAGGCATTTTGAGGTTTGGGAAACTTTGCCCCTCCTGGTAGGAATGTATATCCCATACGTCACTAGCTCATGGACTCTTGCTAATATGAAAGAAATGAATTTATCAGGTAAGTTCTTACATAAATTATGTTTTTTGTTAAAATCTTTTCTTTCTTAGCAAGACATTCTTTAGTCATTGCTCTCAGATAACAAGGCATAAACAATCTCTTGCAAATAAAGAAAAGATTTTACAAAGATTTATAGTTTTTTTCTTGCATAGACTAATGTAGAATGGCTTTGATTATCAGCTTTTCATTTTGCAAAGATAGTTAGTCTTGATGCAAAGCTATGTGATTTACCTGCATCTTGATTTTATGGAGCAGCTTTTAATTCATTTCTAATATATCAAGTAAACAAAATTGCAAGCTAATAAATAAAAGTTTTCAAATTATATATTTGCTTTTTGGTTGACTTGACTATAATATCCAATTCCATTTGATATAACCTTTTCCAAATTCATAGTTTGTTATTATTTATATAAAACGATGTGTTTTCACTGAAACATTTGAGTTTTAATCAATGTAACATAATTTCTGCTAAAAATGAGTGAAAAATGTATTTCAAAGAAAGAAAAGATTTTACAAAGATTTCTTTCGTTTGAGCTTGACCTAACTAATATAGAATTGCTTTTATTTTCATCATTACATTTTGCAAACATAGTTAAAATAACGAAAAAAGCAATAACTTTTTTGTTAAAATCTTTTGTTTCATAGCAAGACATTTTGTAGTCATTGCTCTCAGCAATCAATTAAAAGTTTCAGATAACAAGTCATAAACTATCTGTTGCAAATAAAGAAAAGATTTTACAAAGATTTATAGTTTGTTTCTTGCAAAGACTAACATAGAATGGCTTTTCTTATCATCCTTAAACTATGCAAACATCGTAAGTGTTGATGCGAAGCAATATTCTTTATCTGCATTCCTTTGCTTGTAATACATTTTAAATTCATTGCTGAAAAACAAAGGATGCATATAAATCTTATTCTTTCCTATCAATACTAACAAAGTTTTCTAAATGAAATGCTGATAAGAACAGCAATTCTATATTAGTCTACTCAAGAAAAAAGCAATAACTATTTTTTAAAATCTTTTCTTTCTTAGCAAAACATTATTTATTCATTGCTCTCAGCAATGAATTAAACGTTTCTAATAACAATGAACAAACAATCAATTGCTAAGAAAGAAAAGATGTTACAAATATTTATTTGTTTTTTTGCTTGACTATACACTATAATATAGAATGGCTTTGATTATCAGCTTTTCATTTTGCAAAGATAGTTAGTCTTGATGCAAAGCTATGTGATTTACCTGCATCTTGATTTTATGGAGCAGCTTTTAATTCATTTCTAATATATCAAGTAAACAAAATTGCAAGCTAATAAATAAAAGTTTTCAAATTATATATTTGCTTTTTGGTTGACTTGACTATAATATCCAATTCCATTTGATATAACCTTTTCCATTTTCATAGTTTGTTATTATTTATATAAAACGATGTGTTTTCACTGAAACATTTTAGTTTTAATCAATGTAACATAATTTCTGCTAAAAATGAGTGAAAAATGTATTTCAAAGAAAGAAAAGATTTTACAAAGATTTCTTTCGTTTGAGCTTGACCTAACTAATATAGAATTGCTTTTATTTTCATCATTACATTTTGCAAACATAGTTAAAATAACGAAAAAAGCAATAACTTTTTGTTAAAATCTTTTGTTTCATAGAAAGACATTTTGTAGTCATTGCTCTCAGCAATCAATTAAAAGTTTCAGATAACAAGTCATAAACTATCTGTTGCAAATAAAGAAAAGATTTTACAAAGATTTATAGTTTGTTTCTTGCAAAGACTAACATAGAATGGCTTTTCTTATCATCCTTACACTATGCAAACATTGTAAGTGTTGATGCAAAGAAATTTTCTTTATCTGCATCCCTTTGCTTGTAATACATTTTAAATTCATTGCTGAAAAACAAAGGATGCATATAAATCTTATTCTTTCCTATCAATACTAACGAAGTTTTCTAAATGAAATGCTGATAAGAACAGCAATTCTATATTAGTCTACTCAAGAAAAAAGTAATAACTATTTTTTAAAATCTTTTCTTTCGTAGCAAAACATTTATTCATTGCTCTCAGCAATGAATTACAAGTTTCTAATAACAATGAACAAACAATCAATTGCTAAGAAAGAAAAGATGTTACAAATATTTATTTGTTTTTTGCTTGACTATACACTATAATATAGAATGGCTTTGATTATCAGCTTTTCATTTTGCAAAGATAGTTAGTCTTGATGCAAAGCTATGTGATTTACCTGCATCTTGATTTTATGGAGCAGCTTTTAATTCATTTCTAATATATCAAGTAAACAAAATTGCAAGCTAATAAATAAAAGTTTTCAAATTATATATTTCCTTTTTGGTTGACTTGACTATAATATCCAATTACATTACATATAACCTTTTCAATTTTCATACTTTTTTATTTCTACAAAACGATGTGTTTTCACTGCAACATTTGATTTTTAATAAATGGGACATAACATTTTGCTCGTTGTTGTCTATGGGGATTCTATGAAAGACGCGATGCTGCTCAGTAAGATTTCAAAATACAGAGTGCTGAATGAAGAAACTGAAACATTGATATAATGTATCGGAGTACAGATGGTACAATTGCGCATGCGCATAGTTTTGCAGATAGAGAACGCGCACGCTTAGTTACGCTTACAGAGGTTGGGAGCGCATAAATCATTTTCATAGACAAAGCCAGGAGGAAGCGGTGAAAAAACGGTCAGAATAAAAATAAGATTTATTTATAAGTAATTTTATTTTTTTAAAAACAAAGTTAGCGACTATAATGTTGGTCACATAATATGTTAAAAAATTAATTCAACTAACCAAAACTTTACCTTCACTTTAATATAAAGCACAGCCAAAATATTGATTTATTAAGTATTAAGAGTAAATACTGCAACTAAGTTCCTTAGAGACCAAATAATTCAATACACCTTATACGCTATTAAATTTAAAGAGGTATTACCTATGTATACTGGTGTATGTAATACTCTGGATGTACTTTATATTAAGCCAAATATAAGGCTAGAAGTATTTGATATTAAGTACAGCATACTGTAAACAAACATATATAGTATTGAACTATTAATGATCTGTCTGGATACCTATATTCTAACATATTTATATATAACAATACACAGGATAAGTGGTTTTAATTCCGTGTGGGCAGCAAAACACCATCAATATTTGCGGAGTTATTAATAACACCAATAAAAGTTAATTTTTAAACCTTTTTCTTTTCTATATTATACCTTGATCTATCAGTATATTAACAGTGCAAAGAAGCATACTCTTGAGCCATACTCGCATATCGTGAGTTATGTCTATCTAAGTTTAATCAATCTAATATACATTTTTCCTCCGTTACCACTTCTCCCTCATGCAGTGGCCTGCATCAAGCAGGAGCAAGCATCAGTGATACTGATTGCTCCATCGTGGCTGCGAAGGATTTGGTTTGCAGACCTGGTGGGGATGTCCTTCTCTCCTCCATGGAAGTTACCTTGTCGCAGGGATCTGCTGTTACAGGGACCCATTGTTACAGGGACCCATTGTTCATCAAAATCTAGATTCTCTGAGGCTGACTGCGTGGAGATTGAACGCTTAGTCCTAGCCAAGAGAGGTTTCTCTGAGAAGGTTGTTGACACTCTCATTCAGGCACATAAGCCTGTTTCTCGTCCATCTATCATAAGGTGTGGAGAGCTTACTTGTTCTGGTGTGAAGTGTGGTTTCACCTGGCATAATGTCAAGGCTGCCAGGATTCTTTCCTTTTTCTAGGAGGGGTCTGGAGAAGGGCCTTTCTGCCAGTTCCCTGAGGGGACAGATTTCGGCACTTTCTGTTTTGCTGCACAAGAGGCTTGCAGTGCTCCCTGACGTGCAATCCTTCATTAAGGCTTTGATCAGGATCTGACCTGTGTTTAGATCTAACGCTCCACCTTGGAGTTTGAATCTTGTTCTTAAGTTTTTGCAACAGGCTTCATGTGAGCCTGTGCATTCGGTTGACATTAAATTGTTTCCTGGAAGGTTATTTTTCTATTGGCTATTGCGTCTGCACAAAGAGTTTCTGAAATGGCTGCCTTTCAATGTGAGCCTCCTTAACTGGTGTTCCACACTGATAAGGCTGTCCTACGTACCCGTTTGGGTTTTCATCCTAAGGGGGTGTCTGATCGTAACATCAATCAGGAGATTGTGATTCCTTCCTTGTGTCCTAATCCTCCTTCAAAGGAACATTTACTTCATAATCTGGATGTTGTTCGAGCTTTGAAGTTTTATCTTCAAGCTACTAAGGATTTTAGACAAACTTCTTCCTTGTTTGTTATCTACTCAGGGAAGCGTAAGGGTCTGAAGGACTTTCTTATCTTTTTGTTTGAGTAGTGTTATACGCTTAGTTTACGAGACAATGGGACTTAGACCTCCTCAGAGGATTACGGCTCATTCCACTAGAGCGGTGGCTTCCTCTTGGGCCTTTAAGAACGAGGCATCTATGGATCAGATTTGTAAGGCTGCTACCTGGTCCTCCTTACATACTTTTTCAAAATTCTACAAATTTGACGTTTTTGCTTCGGCTGAAGCAGCTTTTGGGACGAAGGTTTTGCAGGCTGTGGTGCCCTCAGATTAGGGACTACCTTTTCTTTTACCCCTCCCGTTATCATTCAGTGTCCTCTAGAGCTTGGGTATAGTTTTCCCAACAGTAAGAAATGATGCCGTGGACTCTCCTCATATTAAGAAGGAAAACATAAAGTATGCTTACCTGATAATTTCGTTTCCTTCTGTATGAGGAGAGTCCATGAACCCCACCCGTATACTCCGATAGGCGGACAAAAAATGTCTTTTTCTCTTCCGGCACCATTTTTACCCTAATATTTCTCCTACTGTTCCTTGTTCCCTTGGCAGAATGACTGGGATATGAGGGAAGTAGGGGGGAGTATTTAAGCCTTTGGCTGGGATGTATTTGCCTCCTCCTGGTGGCCAGGTTCAGTATTTCCCAACAGTAAAGAATGATGCCTTGGACTCTCCTCATACAGAATGAAATGAAATTATCAGGTAAGCATAATTTGTTTTCTCAGGGATGTTGAATAGGATTCAGAATAAGACCTCCTTTGGAAACATTCTTTCTTACCCATGTATCAAAAAACCCAGTAAAAGCTCTAGTCTTTCTGAAATGTGTTTCAGATCTAGAATTTTCAGGGGAAATTATGCCGGTTCCACAGCAGGAACAAGGATTTTTTTTTTTATTCAAATCTATTCTTTGTACCAAAAAGGAAAATTCTTTCAGACCAATTTTGTATCTGAAAACTTTAAATCGTTTTTTAAGAGTCACAATTTTAAAGATGGTGACTATAAGGATTATTCTGCCTTTTTTTCAGCAAGGTCACTTCATGTCCACAATAGACTTACAGGACGCTTACCTTCACAATTCGATTCATCCAGCTCACTATCGTTTTCTGAGATTCTCTTTTCTAAACAAGCATTACCAATTTGTCGCTCTTCCGTTTGGCCTTGCAACTGCACCAAGAATATTCCTAATAGTTTTAGATGCCCTTCTATCTGTAATCAGAAAGCAGGGTATTGCAGTGTTTCCTTATTTGGACGATATATTGGTACTAACTCAATCTTTTCATTTAGAGAATCTCACACAAAACAAGTTCTGTTGTTTCTTCAAAGACATGTTTAGAGGATCAATTTACCAAAGAGTTTGTTGATTTCGCAGACAAAGGTCACCTTTTTAGGTTTCCAGATAGATTGTGTCCATGACTCTATTTCTTACAGAACAGAGATGTTTGAGATTGGTTTCAGCTTGTCTAAACCTTCAGTCTCTTATCATTTCCTTCAGTGGCTATGTGCATGGAAGTTTTAGGTCTCATGATTGCAGCATCGGACGCGATCCTTTTTGCTTGTTTTCATATGAAACCTCTACAGCTTTACATGTTGCACCAATGGTGCAGGGATTATACTCAGATATCACAGCTGATATACTTAAATCCCAACACTCAACTCTCTGACTTGGTGGTTAAACAATCACTTTATTGTTCAAGGGGTCTCCTTTGTGCATCGTACCTGGACTGCGATAACAACAGATGCAAGTCTCACAGGTTGGGGAGCTGTCTTGGGCTCTCTGACAGCACAAGGAGTTCTTGGAATCCGCGAGAGAAGAGGTTACAATCAATATTAGAACTCTGTGCTATTTTCAGAGCTCTTCAGGCTTAACCTCTATTAAAGAGAGAACCGTATATTCGGTTTCAAACAGACAATGTCACAACAGTGGCATATGTCAATTATCAAGGGGGGACTTGCAGTCCCCTAGCAATTAAAGAAGTGTCTCTAATACTTTCTTGGGCTGAATACAACTCTTGTCTAAATCACTGCGATTCATATACCAGGTGTAGACAATTTGGAAGCGGATTATCTCAGCCGTCAGATTCTACATCCGGGGAGTGGTCTCTCCATCCAGATGTGTTCTATCAGATTGTGCAGATGTGGGGTCCTCCAGACATAGATCTGATGGCCTCTCGTCTAAACAAGAAACTTCCCAGATACCTCTCCAGGTCCAGGGATCCTCATGCGGAATTGAGGAATACTCTAGCAGTTCCATGGTTTTACCAACCTGCTTACATTTTTTTCACCTCTGGGAGTGATTTCAAAGATCATAATGGAACAATCTTATGTGTTTCTGATAGCACCAGCATGGCCTCACAGGACCTTGTCCAAATGTCCATTAGCCAACCTTGGTCACTTCCTCTAAGACCAGACCTTCTGTCTCAAGGCCCGTTAATCCATCCGGATCTCAAATCTCGAAATTTGAAGGCATGGAAATTGAATTCTTAGTCCTTAATCACAGAGGTTTCTCTGACTCTGTGATTAACACTATGATACAGGCTTCATAAGCCTGTTTCAATGAAAATATATCACAAGGTTTGGAAAACCTATATTTCATGGTGTTCCACTCATGATTATTCTTGGCATTCTTTTAGAATTCCTAGGATTCTACAGTTTCTTCAGGACAGTTTGGATAAAGGTTTGTCTGCTAATACTTTGTAAGAACAAATCTTCTCTCTCTGTTTTATTTCACAGAAAGATTGCTAATCTTCCTGATGTTCACTGTTTCATACAGGCTTTGACTCGGTTCAAACCTGTTATTAAAGCTATCTCTCCTCCTTGAACTGTAATTTTGCTATTAAAGACTTTGCAGGCTCCTCCTTTTGAGCCTATGCATTCTTTGAATATCAAACTACTTTCTTGGAAAGTGTGTGTTATTTCTTTTGGCTATCTCTTCTGCTAGAAGAGTTTCTGAATTGTTTGCTCTCTCTTGCGAGTCTCCTTATATGATTTTCCATCAAGATAAAGCTGTTTTGTGGACTTTGTTTAAATTTTTGCCTAAAGTTGTGAATTCTAACAACCTCAATAGGGAAATTATTGTTCCTTCCTTGTGTCCTAATTCTAAGAATACTCTTGAAAGGTCTTTACATTCTTTGGATGAGGTAAAAGAATTGAAATATTATTTTGATGCTACTAAAGATTTCAGAAAGACTTCTGGTTTATTTTTTTATTTTTTTCTGGTTCTAGAAAAAGTCAGAAAGCCTCTGCCATTTCTTTGGCATCTTACTTGAAACTTCTAATTCACAAAGCTTATTTGGAGGCGGGGCAGTCTCCGCCTCAGAGAATTACAGCTCATTCTACAAGATGAGTTGCCACATTTTGGGCTTTCAAGATTGAAGCTTCAGTTGATCAAATCTGCAAAGCAGCCACCTGGTTTTCTTTGCATACATTTGCTAGATTTTACCATTTTTGATGTTTTTGCTTTTTCGGAAGCAGCTTTTGGTAGAAAGGTTCTTCAGGCAGCTGTCTCGTTTTGATTCTAGTGCCTAAAATTTAAGGATTTTGAAGAAAAGTTAATTATTATTTTTTAATTAATTTCTCAGCAGAAATAGCTGTTTCAATTTTAATGGGAGGAGAGTCCACGGCTTCATTCATTACTTGTTGGAATTAAGAACCTGGCCACCAAGAGGAGGTAAAGACACCTCAGCCAAAGGCTTAAATACCTCCTCCACTTCCCTCATCCCCCAGTCATTCTTTGCCTTTCATCACAGGAGTTTGGCAGAGAAGTGTCGGAAGATTCGGAGTAGTCTCTTATGGAGGGTAGTACTCTTCGAAATGAGACTGGAGTTTTAATTAGTCCTGTCAGCCTCTCAGTGAGAGCTTGGATGAAAGTTAGAGTCCGGAGATGCAGATGGAGTCTTTCTGCGAACCCATCCCGACTCAGATTAACGGCTCCATAAGCAATCATCGTTGACGAGTTTCGCTGCCTGCTTTTCTGCACTCAAGTGCATGTCAGGAGTGATGCTACTACCCTGTCACACTTGAAAGGCCGTGCTCCTGTTCCACGGCGTAGATTCTGGTAAGATCGTTTCATTTATACACATTTGATAATGAAGAAAACAGGGTCACAGTATGTCTCCTTTTATCTCTATAGAATTAAGCGTTAATATCCCCGGAAAGGGGGTTATATGAACAGGGGGGGATTTATGCATAATATTCTTTATTGTGTTTGATTCTGCGACATGTGTGAGATGAGGCTCTAGCAATGTGCAAACAGTCAGGTTTTCTTGAGAGATATCGGCGCGGCCTCTTTTTGGCACATTTTCTCTTTAGTGCGGGCGGTCCTGCATGGCACTCCATGTGACTGGGTGTGGCCTCCTTAATTTTTTTTTTTCTTGAATGGCGGTTGCAGGAGACGAAGCGCTTCTCTATGGTCCGGTTCATAATAGGTGGTGAGTGCCCCGGCCTTTGGGGTATAAAGGTGCCATTTAATTTCTATCTAGTCCGTAATAAAAGCGCAAGCTATAGAGGACTCTGATATGTTAGAGGGTGTTCTCCCTCTTTTTAACCAAATCTAATTCCTGTGTTTATTGTGAGGAGGTTCCGGTGGATCCACCTGCTTAATTATGTTCCATATGCTTTGATAATATTGCAATATCTAAATAGAATAAGATATTTAGTACAACTGAGCCATCCACCTCTGAGGGTTCTCCGTCCCGAGAGGTGTGTTCCCTACATTCATTTTTGATTACACATGCAACTCCTCAGGGTACTACTAATCCTCTCGTGGGGGGGGCCCTTTGGCCGCCAGATTTCACTGAGCAGTTACAAACGGCGGTCTCTGCAGCTTTCAATGCCTTGCCATGCCCTGCTAAGCGCAAGAGAAAGGTGAAACATAGCTCTACTGTCCCAGGGGTTATCTACTCCGTTGGATGTCTATGATAGATTATCCACTGTTGAAAACGACTCAGACTCTTCGGAGGACGCTCTTTCTGGGTTGGAATCAGTAACATCTAGACCTCCGGCTGCGGAGGAGCCAGACTTTAAGTTTATGGTAGAGCATTTGCGCTTTCTGTTGAAAGAGGTGCTTGCTACGTTAGAGGTTCCGGAACCGAAACTACCGGAGGAACCTTCAATCCCTAAGTTAGATAGGGTTTATGAGGACAGAGTGGTGCCTCAGACCTTCTCGGTTCCCGTTAAGATGGCTAATATTAAGAACAAATGGGAGAAACTTGGCTCGTCCTTTTCTCCCTCTACTTCTTTTAAAAAACTGTTCCCCATTCCGGACTCGCAACTTGAGCTGTGGGGGTCATGCCTAAGGTGGATGGGGCTATCTCCATGCTCGCTAAGCGCACAACTATCCCGCTCAAAGATTGCCCTTCGTTCAAGGAGCCCATGGATAAAAAAATTGGAGTCCATGTTGAGAAAAATGTTTCATCTCACGGGGTTGGTTTTTCAACCGGCAGTGGCTGGAGCTGTTACCTATTGGTGTGTGACGCTCTTTCAGCTATGGTCAAGGTGGAGACTCCCCTCGAGGAGATAAAAGAACGAATTAAGGCTAATTCAATCATCTGTGATGTAAATATGCAGATTATTCACCTGTATGCCAAGACATCAGGTTTTTCTCTTCTAGCCCATAGGGCTTTGTGGTTAAAGCCGTGGTCTGCAGACATGACTTCCAAGTCTAGATTACTTTCCCTCCCTTTTCAGGGGAAGGTTCTTTTTGGTCCGGGCCTGGACTCTATTATATCTACGGACACGGGAGGCAAGGGTGCTTTCCTACCGGAGGATAAGAAGAATAAACTTAAGGGGTCTACTTTTCGTCCCTTTCGTTCGGACAAGTCCCAACGCCAGCAACCTGCCACGAAAACTGAGCAGTCCGAGGGATCTTGGAAACCTGCTCAATCTTGGAACAAGGCCAAGCAGAGCAAGAAGCCCGCTGAGACAAAATCGGTAGGAAGGGGCGGCCCCCGATCAGTCTATGGATAGTGTAGGGGTCAGACTATCTCTTTTTGTGGAGGCCTGGATGAGACATTCAGAACTCTTGGGTTCTGGAGGTCATCGCCCAGGGTTACAGGATAGGGTTCAAGACTCATCCGCCCAGTGGCAGATTCCTCAAGACCAGAGAAGAAAGAGGCCCTTCTGGAGTGCGTAAGGGATCTCTCCTTTCTCAGGGTAATCATACCAATACCTCTGGCAGAAAGAGGTCTTGGGTATTATTCAAACCTTTTCGTGGTGCCAAAGAAGGAGGGCACGTTTCGTCCGATTCTAGACCTCAAGTGCTTGAACAACTCTTTGTCGGTCCCATCGTTCAAGATGGAGACGAACAGGTTGATTCTGTCCTTATTTCGAGGGATAGTTCATAACTACCATAGATTTGAAGGATGCCTACCTTCACGTGCCAATCCACAGGGATCATTTCATGTTCCTAATTTGCATTTCTGGACCAACACTTTCAGTTTGTGGCCCTGCCGTTCGCCCTGGCGACTGCCCCAAGAGTCTTCACAAAGGTTCTGGGAGCGCTGCTCTCGGTGGCGAGAGCCCAGAGGTATTGCAGTGGCACCTTATCTGGACGACATCCTGGTCCAGGCTCTGTCCTACAGTCTCGCAGAGGACCATTCGAGGGCTCCTCTTCTTCTCCTTCGATCCCATGTATGGAAGATAAATGTAGGAAAGAGTGCCCTGGTTCCCAGCAACAGAGTGGAATTCCTGGGCACAATAATAGAGGATGTGGTTTGAGGATCTGGTCGGGATGTCATCGTCTCCGCCATGGAAGTTACCTTGTCACAGAGATCTGCTGGTTCAGGGTCTATTTCTACATCAAAATCTAAATTCTCTGAGGCTGACTGCGTGGAGATTAGTCCTAGCCAAGAGAGGTTTTTCTGAGAAAGTGATTGATTCTCTCATTCAAGCCAGGAAGCCGGTCACTCATCGCATCTATCATAAGGTGTGGAGGACCTACTTATCCTGGTGTGAGGAACGTGAATATCCCTAGCACAAGGTTAGGGTTTCCAGAATCCTGTCCTTCCTCCTGGATGGGTTGGAGAAGGGACTTGCCGCCAGTTCCTTAAAAGAACAGATTTCGGCTTTATCTTTACTGTTACACAAGAAGCTTGCGGAGCTTTCTGATATTCAGTCCTTTGTTCAGGCTCTGTCTATGATCAGGCCTGTCTTTCGAAATTCAGCTCCCCCTTGGAGTTTAAACTTGGTACGTAAGATTTTGCAGAGGGCTCAGTTTGAGCCTATGCATTCGCTTGACATTAAAATGCTTTCCTGGAAGGTTCTATTCCTGTTGGCTATTGCATCAGCACGCAGAGTCTGAGTTAGCGGCCTTGAAATGTGAGCCTCCTTACCTGTTTTTTCACGCAGATAAGACTGTTCTTCGCACTTGGTTGCCATTTCTTCCCAAGGTTGTGTCGAATCGTAACATCAATCAGGAGATAGTAGTTCCTTCCTTGTTTCCTAACCCTTCTTCTTCAAAGGAAAGGTTACTTCATAATTTGGATGTGGATCGGGCCTTGACGTTCTATCTTCAGGCCACAAAAGAATTCAGACAGACCCCGTCTTTATTTGTGTTGTATATTCGGGGGAAGCACAGAGGGCCTCATCCACTTCCCTATCCTTTTGGCTGAGGAGCATTATTCGCTTGGCCTATGAGACAGCGGGACATAAGCCTCCTCAGACGATTACGGCTCACTCCACTAGGGCTGTGGCTTCTTCATGGGCCTTTAAGAATGAGGCCTCTATGGAGCAGATTTGTAAGGCGGCTACTTTGTCCTGCTTACATTTTACAAATTTGATGTATTTGCTTCAGCGGAAGCGGCTTTTGGGAGAGAGGTTTTGCAGGCTGTGGTGCCCTCAGTTTAGGGTCCGCCTCCTTTTGCCCTCCCATTTTTTTCATTTAGTGTCCTCTAGAGCTTAATAAATTATGCTTACTTGATAATTTCATTTCCATCTGTGGGAGGAGAGTCCACGGCTCCCACCCGTTTCTCCGGTGGGCGGACCTAAATTTATTTTTGTTTTTCTGGCACCATTTATACCGTGATATTTCTCCTATTGTTCCCTTGGCAGAATGACTGGGGGATGAGGGAGGTATTTAAGCTTTTGGCTAGGGTGCCTTTGCCTCCTCCTGGTGGCCAGGTTCTTAATTCCCACAAGTAATGAATGAAGCCGTGGACTGTCCTCCCACAGATGGAAATTAAATTATCAGTTAAGCATAATTTATGTTTTTTATTTTATCCCTCCCTCTAGTGACTCGTGGACTTCCACATCTTGGGTATTATATCCCATACGTCACTAGCTCATGGACTTTTGCCACCTTTATGAAAGAAAACATCATTTATGTAAGAACTTACCTGATTAATTTCTTTCATGGTGGCAAGAGTCCATGAGACCCACCCAATTTTTGGGGGTGGTTATTTTTTTTTATATGAAGCACTTTATTTATCCTGTTCCTCTTTTTTATGTTTTTACTCCTGTTGCACCTCACTATCTTGGCTATACGTTAAACTGAGATATGAGTGAGGTGGGAGGTGTATTTATAGGCATTTGAGGTTTGGGAAACTTTGCCCCCACCTGGTAGGAATGTATATCCCATACATAACTAGATCATGGACTTTTGCCACCATGAAAGAAATTAATTTATCAGGTAAGTTCTTACATAAATTATGTTATTTGACCATGTAACTAAATTAATAAACCAGTGAGGAGCCGTAAATTTTGCATATCTAGACTTTAGCAAAGCATTTGACACTGCCCCACACAACAAACTCATTCACAAAATGTATTGCCTTGGAGTAGATGCTAAGATTAAGTGGGTAGAATGCTGGCTTAAAGATAGAAAACAGAGGGTTTCAATTAACCCCTTGGCAACCGAGGACGTGTCAAGCACGTCCTACAAAAAATTACAGTTAAGGACCAAGGACGTGCCTGGCACGTCCTCTAGGGTTTCAAGCGCTGGAAGCATCGTCCAATACCCTTTACTAACCCTTCAATGCAGAGAGAGCCACTCTGTGGCCCTCTCTGCATTGACCAGCGATGGTGCCGATCGTTGGTGGGTGGTAGCCATAGCAGGGAGGCGGGTGGGCGGTTCATCACTGGAGGAGGCGGGCGGGGGCGGGGGAGGGGCGGCATGTAAATTAGTGAGTGCCGGGAACTTTGGAGAGGGGAATCAGGATTAGGAAATGAATCTGGGAGGGGGGCTTTTATTTTAGTACTGGCAGACTTTCTGACAGTACTTAAGATGGGGATGACAATTGTGGGGTGGGGGGGGGAGAGAGCTGTTTAAGTGGGGTCAGGGAGGGATCAGGGGGTGGGATGTGTCAGGTGGGAGGCTGATCTCTACATCTTACTAATTATTAAGGTAGCTACTCATAGCGTCCTGGACTGTTACAAAAATCTCTAAAGCAATATAGGCGAACTGCTCTACCTTTTCAGCGATATCCCAAGTATCAGTATCATGAAAACTTTTAACCTGAGTTCTCACTAATGGGTTGAAACTGTCCATGCATTTCAACCGTATAATTTACATGTATGACTAAAATGTTTTCATTATAGTAGTATTGCAAGCCATATGTGTTTTACAGTTACGCCCTATAAGCATATACACAATAACACTGTCTGTTAATGTTATTAAGGGTAGTCAATACTTCATCTCATTTTTACTGTATAACACCCCTTAGTGAAATATTCATATCCTGCAGACTCTATAATAATTTAGTCAGGTGAGAATAGGGTTTATATAATGGGCTGACATGTGGGACACAAAATGGTTACTTTACTTTTGCATTGGATATTATCTTCATGTGGGCAGAACTCCTCTTCTGTTCCTTAAGAGTTGACCAGACTATAATGCTATTCCCTCTGGAGTCACCATACCGCAACACCTATTATAATTAGGCAAGTAATGGAGGTTCCCCCATTAACAAATAAGTCAGCTTTACCCAGATAGAACTAACATGTGTTGAATATTGTCTTCCAGCCCCTAATTTCTCTGTCCTTCAATTTATCTAGGTCTTAAAGTAACCACAACATCCTATAAGTTACTTTATTTATCAAGTCTAATTACTCAATACTATAACACCTGATATATTACTTACACCTTAGACACTTTTATGCCTTCCTGGTGTCATAAGGCCCAAAAGCGGCCGGTGAAGCGACTACTATTTACATAAATCTTTTCTCCAACATTGGTGTGTCCGGTCCACGGCGTCATCCTTACTTGTGGGAATATTCTCTTCCCCAACAGGAAATGGCAAAGAGCACAGCAAAAGCTGCCCATATAGCCCCCCCCCTCTGGCTCCGCCCCCCAGTCATTCTCTTTGCCGCTCTGAACAAGTAGCATCTCCACGGAGATGGTGAAGAGTATGTGGTGTTAGTTGTAGTTTTTTATTCTTCTATCAAGAGTTTATTTTATAATAGTGCCGGTTTGTACTATTTACTCTAAAACAGAAAAGGATTAAGAGTTCTGTTTAAAAGAGGAGTATGATTTTAGCAGCAGTAACTAAAATCAATTGCTGTTCCCACGCAGGACTGTTGAGCCCAGAGAACTTCAGTTGGGGGGAACAGTTTGCAGACTTTTCTGCTCAAGGTATGACTAGTCCATTTTCTAACAAGACTTAGTAATGCTAGAAGACTGTCATTTTCCCTCTTTGGGATCGGTAAGCCATTTTCTTAGACTCATAACAGAATGAAGGCTTATTAATGGGCTATATACTGGTTGACACTATTGTGGGCAAAATCGATTGATTTATTCAATATTTATATGTTGTTTGAAGTGTTTTAAAACTTGAAAATACTTTGGTAACGTTTTTAAGCGCCAGGCAGTCGTTTAGACACCTTTTCCAGTCAGGAAGGGCCTTTCACTCTAGTAGGCAGAGCCTCAGTTTCGCGCCTTAATTGCGCAGTTTCTTTTGGATGCAGTGCATGCAGCTTCATGTGAGAGGGTCTGGTGGCCATTAAAAACGTTTCTGGAAGGCTTATTTCTGTGGCGAATAACCCCCAAGGACAGGTGAAGTCGCAGCAAACGCTGTGGCTGGGACTGTAGTGGGTTTAAGATTGTTAATTTGATAAAATAGCTCTGGTTTCCTCATTTAAGGGGTTACAAACTTAATTGGTGTGCAATACTTTCAAAGCATTAAGACACTAGGGTGCAAATTTGGTAAGGATCGGATATTTCCTTCATAGTTTTTCACACATTCAGAACGATTTTATTGCATTAATAGCCTGTATAAGCCTGTCTAACATGTCTGTACCTTCAGATAGAACATGCTCTGTATGTATGTATGGAGGCCAAGGTGGTCCCCCCTTTAAATGTATGTGAAAATTGTGCCATGGCGTCCAGACATAGTAAGGACAGTACTGTCACATTTAATAAGGTTGCCCAAGATGATTCCTCAAATGAAGGTAGTGGGGGTAGTTCACTATCCTCTCCTTCTGTGTCAATACCAGTTATGCCCACGCAGGCGACACCTAGTACATTTAGCGCGCCAATGCTTGTTACTATGCAACAATTAACGGCAGTAATGGATAATTCTATAGCTAATATTTTATCCAAAATGCCAGCATTTCAAAGAAAGCGTGATTGCTCAGTTTTAAATACAGTGGAAGAGCAAGAGTGCGCTGACGATAATTTATCGGTCATACCCTCACACCAGTCAGATAAAGAGACAGGCATTCTTACATTGCGTAGGAGACCTTTTAAAGATGGGAGTGATACACCCAGTTCCAACAGCGGAACAAGGTCAGGGGTTTTACTCAAACCTGTTTGTAGTTCCCAAAAAAGAGGGAACTTTCAGACCAATTCTGGATTTAAAAATTCTAAACAAATTCCTCAGAGTTCCATTGTTCAAAATGGAAACCATTCGAACAATTTTACCTACAATCCAGGAGGGTCAATATATGACTACCGTGGATTTAAAGGATGCGTACCTACATATTCCTATCCATATTCCTATCCACAAAGATCATCATCAGTTCCTACGGTTCGCCTTTCTGGACAAGCATTACCAGTTCGTGGCTCTTCCGTTCGGTTTAGCCACTGCTCCCAGAATCTTCACAAAGGTGCTAGGGTTCCTTCTAGCGGTTCTAAGACCGAGGGGCATTGCAGTGGCACCTTACCTAGACGACATTCTAATCCAAGCGTCGTCCCTTTCCAGATCAAAGGCTCATACAGACATTGTATTAGCTTTTCTCAGGTCTCACGGGTGGAAGGTGAACGTGGAAAAGAGTTCCCTGTCCCCGTCTACAAGAGTTCCCTTTCTGGGAACAATAATAGATTCTGTAGAAATGAAGATCTTTCTGACAGAGGTCAGAAAATTAAAGCTTCTAAAGGCTTGTCAAGTTCTTCAATCTATTCCTCAGCCTTCCATAGCTCAGTGCATGGAAGTAATAGGTCTAATGGTTGCAGCAATGGACGTGGTCCCTTTTGCTCGAATTCATCTAAGACCATTGCAACTGTGCATGCTCAGACAGTGGAATGGGGATTATGCAGACTTGTCTCCCCAGATTCAAGTAGACCAGTTAACCAGAGTCTCACTCCGTTGGTGGTTGACTCAGGATCACCTGTCTCAGGGAATGAGTTTCCGCAGACCTGAGTGGGTCATTGTCACTACCGACGCCAGTCTATTAGGCTGGGGCGCGGTCTGGGACTCCCTGAAAGCTCAGGGTCTATGGTCTCGGGAAGAGTCTCTTCTCCCGATAAACATCCTGGAACTGAGAGCGATATTCAATGCGCTCCGTGCTTGGCCTCAACTAGCGAAGGCCGGATTCATAAGATTCCAGTCAGACAACATGACGACTGTAGCTTACATCAACCATGATGGAGGAACAAAGAGTTCCTTGGCGGTGAGAGAGGTATCCAAGATCATCAAATGGGCGGAGGATCACTCCTGCCATCTATCTGCAATTCACATCCCAGGAGTAGACAACTGGGAGGCGGATTATTTGAGTCGTCAGACTTTCCATCCGGGGGAGTGGGAACTTCACCCGGAGGTCTTTGCCCAGTTAACTCAATTATGGGGCATTCCAGACATGGATCTGATGGCGTCTTGTCAGAACTTCAAGGCTCCTTGCTACGGTCCAGATCCAGGGATCCCAAGGCGACTCTAGTGGATGCATTAGTGTCGCCTTGGTCGTTCAACCTAGCTTATGTGTTTCCACCGTTTCCTCTCCTTCCCAGGCTGGTAGCCAGGATCAAACAGGAGAAGGCCTCAGTGATTCTGATAGCTCCTGCGTGGCCACGCAGGACTTGGTATGCAGACCTGGTGAATATGTCATCGGCTCCACCATGGAAGCTACCTTTGAGACAGGACCTTCTAGTACAAGGTCCGTTCGAACATCCAAATCTAGTTTCTCTGCAGCTGACTGCTTGGAAATTGAACGCTTGATTTTATCCAAGCGTGGGTTTTCAAATTCAGTGATAGATACTCTGGTCCAAGCCAGAAAACCTGTGACTAGAAAGATTTACCATAAAATATATCTGTTGGTGTGAATCCAAGGGATTCTCCTGGAGTAAAATTAAAATTCCTAAGATTCTTTCCTTTCTCCAAGAGGGTTTGGATAAAGGGTTGTCAGCGAGTTCTCTTAAAGGACAGATTTCTGCTTTATCTGTTTTGTTACACAAACGCCTGGCAGCTGTGCCAGATGTACAAGCTTTTGTACAGGCTTTGGTCAGAATCAAGCCTGTTTACAGACCCATGACTCCTCCTTGAAGTCTAAATTTAGTTCTTTCAGTTCTTCAAGGGGTTCCGTTTGAACCTTTACATTCCATAGATATTAGGTTACTATCTTGGAAAGTTCTGTTTTTGGTTGCTATTTCTTCTGCTAGAAGAGTTTCTGAATTATCTGCTTTGCAGTGTGATCCACCCTATCTGGTGTTCTATTCAGATAAGGTCGTTTTGCGTACCAAGCCTAGTTTTCTTCCAAAAGTAGTTTCCAACAAGAATATTAACCAGGAAATAGTTGTTCCTTCTCTGTGTCCGAATCCAGTTTCAAAGAAGGAACGTTTGTTACACAATTTAGATGTGGTCCGTGCTTTAAAGTTCTATTTAGACGCAACAAAGGATTTCAGACAAACTTCATCTTTGTTTACTCTGGTAAGAGGAGAGGACAAAAAGCTACTGCTACCTCTCTTTCTTTCTGGCTGAAAAGCATCATCTGATTTGCTTATGAGACTGCCGGACGGCAGCCTCCTGAATGAATCACAGCTCACACTACTAGGGCTGTGGCTTCCACATGGGCCTTCAAGAACGAGGCTTCTGTTGCTCAGATATGTAAGGCAGCGACTTGGTCTTCTCTGCACACTTTTGCCAAATTTTACAAATTCGATACTTATGCTTCTTCGGAGGCTATATTTGGGAGAAAGGTTTTGCAAGCCTTGGTGCCTTCCGTTTAGGTAACCTGATTTGCTCCCTCCCTTCATCCGTGTCCTAAAGCTTTGGTATTGGTTCCCACAAGTAAGGATGATGCCGTGGACCGGACACACCAATGTTGGAGAAAACAGAATTTATGCTTACCTGATAAATTTCTTTCTCCAACGGTGTGTCCGGTCCACGGCCCGCCCTGGTTTTTTAATCAGGTTTGAAAAATTTCTTTCTCTATACACTACAGTCACCACGGCACCCTATAGTTTTCCTTTTTTCTCCTAACCGTCGGTCGAATGACTGGAGGGCGGAGCCAGAGGGGGGCTATATGGGCAGCTTTTGATGTGCTCTTTGCCATTTCCTGTTGGGGCAGAGAATATTCCCACAAGTAAGGATGACGCCGTGGACCGGACACACCATTGGAGAAAGAAATTTATCAGGTAAGCATAAATTCTGTTTTTCTTTAACCAAGAGTGGCCAGTCAAGTAGTAGCATACCTTTGTTAGCAATATTGTAAAATGGAGGTTTTAGATGTTTAGGATTTAACACTTATTGTTTTCTTTTCCACGTCAATATGCAATGTGTAACCAATATATTGTCACATTACGTTTATTGTGTGTCTTACCTTTTGCAAAACCTCAATAAAAATTATTAAAAAAAAAAAAAAAAAAATTGATACTGTCTGCGATCCTAAAGAAATAATATAAAATAATTTTGAAGTTTAGGCTTAGTTTTCCATTTATCTCTATAACTTGAGTCTGGCCCGTTTACATATTTCTAAATGTCATTGTTCTGATATCTCCCTTTTCCTGAAACCTTATTACTGTACTATACACCTTGTCTTAGTTTTGGATAACTGAGCTCACAAACCCTTACAGCAATTTCTGACGTTTTAAAGGGTCATTATCTCTTTATGTGAGTTTAAATCTATATTCTGAAAAATGGTCACGTATTAAATTCAGGAAATGCTTATCTACCTTATACAAATGATAATGATCAATTTATTAAAATGATGAATTTCCCAGAATGAATTTGGGGAGTTATTTTAATTAGCATCTATTTTATTTTTCTTTCATTTTAGTTTTAGTCGACTCTTCAGTTCATCAAACACTGCTTCCAAAAAACCAGAGCTACCCGTTAATTTGAAATACAATGCACCTACATCACATATCACGCCAACAGTTAAGAAGAGAAGCAGTGCCTTATCCAAACTCCCCAGTGACAAATCAAAAGCTTTTGACTTCCTTAGTGATGAGTAAGTATTTATATTTAATATTAATGTGTTTTATTAAAATACAAGTTAAAGGGACAGTAAACCTTAAAAATAATGTTATATAATTCTGCACATAGTGCAGAATTATATAAAATTATTTAGGTGCTATAGCTGTGACAGGAGCGAGCTGCACTTAGTCTTATGGCGCGGTCGGGCCGGGCTGTGACTATACAGCTGGCCCGATGCGCTGACTAAATATAACAGACCCGCTCAGCAGAGAGCAGAGAGGGGGTCTGTAAAAGCGCCATATTTTTAACAAATTAAAAGGTAAAAAAGGCATTTATAGCTATAGCACCTAAATAATGTTATATAATTCTGCACTATGTGCAGAATTATATAACATTATTTCTCCAACATTGGTGTGTCCGGTCCACGGCGTCATCCTTACTTGTGGGAATATCTCTTCCCCAACAGGAAATGGCAAAGAGTCCCAGCAAAGCTGGCCATATAGTCCCTCCTAGGCTCTGCCCACCCCAGTCATTCTCTTTGCCGTTGCATATCGTATTCCCCTCTGGGCTTGGTAGAGTCGCAGCAAAGGCTGTAGCTGGGACTGTAGAGGGGTTAAAACTGTAACCGGCTCCGGTTTCGTTATTTTAAGGGTTAAAGCTCTGAAAATTGGTGTGCAATACTTTTAATGCTTTAAGACACTGTGGTGAAATTTTGGTAAATTTTGAACGATTCCTTCATATTTTTTCACATAACAGAACAGCATGAAGGAGTAGCCCCCGATCCGGGACCGGATTTAGTGGGGGGCAGACTCTCTCTCTTTGCTCAGGCTTGGGCAAGAGATGTTCAGGATCCCTGGACGCTAGAAATAGTTTCTCAGGGTTATCTTCTGGAATTCAAGGAACTACCCCCAAGGGGAAGGTTCCACATGTCTCACTTATCCTCAAACCAAATAAAGAGACAGGCATTCTTACATTGTGTAGAAGACCTGTTAAAGATGGGAGTGATACACCTAGTTCCAACGGCGGAACAAGGAATGGGATTTTACTCAAATCTGTTTGTAGTTCCCAAAAAAGAGGGAACTTTCAGACCAATCCTGGATTTAAAGATCCTAAACAAATTTCTCAGAGTACCATCGTTCAAGATGGAAACCATTTGAACGATTCTACCCACAATTCAGGAAGGTCAATTTATGACTACCGTGGATCTAAAGGATGCGTATCTACATATCCCTATCCACAAAGAACATCTTCAGTTCCTAAGGTTCGCCTTTCTGGACAAACATTACCAGTTTGTGGCCCTCCCATTCGGGTTAGCCACTGCTCCAAGGATTTTCACAAAGGTACTCGGATCCCTTCTAGCGGTTCTAAGACCAAGGGGCATTGCAGTAGTACCGTACTTGGACGACATTCTAGTACAAGCGTCGTCTCTTTCAAAGGCAAAGGCTCACTCAGACATCGTTCTATCCTTTCTCAGATCTCACGGATGGAAGGTGAACATAGAAAAAAGTTCCCTGTCTCCGTCGACAAGAGTTCACTTCTTGGGAACAATAATAGATTCCTTAGAAATGAGGATTTTCTTGACAGAAGTCAGAAAGTCAAAACTTCTAAACGCTTGTCAAGTTCTTCATTCTATTCCTCGTCCTTCCGTAGCTCAGTGCATGGAAGTAGTAGGATTGATGGTTGCAGCAATGGACATAGTTCCTTTTGCGCGAATTCATCTAAGACCATTACAACTGTGCATGCTGAAACAGTGGAATGGGGACTATACAGACTTGTCTCCAGTGATTCAAGTAGATCAGAAGACCAGAGACTCACTCCGTTGGTGGCTAACCCAGGATCACCTATCCCAGGGAATGAGCTTCCGCAGTCCAGAGTGGGTCATTGTCACGACCGACGCCAGCCTAGTGGGCTGGGGCGCGGTCTGGGAATCCCTGAAAGCTCAGGGACTGTGGTCTCGGGAAGAGTCTCTTCTCCCGATAAACATTCTGGAACTAAAAGCGATATTCAATGCTCTCAGGGCTTGGCCTCAGCTAGCAAAGGCCAGATTCATAAGATTCCAATCAGACAACATGACGACTGTTGCGTATCTCAATCATCAGGGGGGAACAAGGAGTTCCCTGGCGATGAAAGAAGTGACCAAAATAATACAATGGGCAGAGAATCACTCCTGCCACCTATCTGCGATCCACATTCCAGGTGTGGAAAACTGGGAAGCAGATTATTTGAGTCGTCAGACATTCCATCCGGGGAAGTGCGAACTCCACCCGGAGATCTTTGTCCAGTTGACGCAACTATGGGGCATTCCAGATATGGATCTGATGGTGTCTCGTCAGAACTTCAAGGTTCCTTGCTACGGGTCCAGATCCAGGGATCCCAAGGCAACTCTAGTGGATGCACTAGTAGCGCCTTGGACCTTCAACCTAGCTTATGTGTTTCCACCGTTTCCTCTCATTCCCAGGCTGGTAGCCAGGATCAAACAGGAGAGGGCCTCTGTGATCTTGATAGCTCCTGCGTGGCCACGCAGGACTTGGTATGCAGACCTGGTGAATATGTCATCGGTTCCACCATGGAAGCTACCTTTGAGACAGGACCTTCTTTTTCAGGGTCTATTCGAACATCCAAATCTGGTCTCCCTCCAGCTGACGGCTTGGAGATTGAACTCTTGATTCTATCAAAGCGTGGGTTTTCAGATTCCGTGATAGATACTCTGGTTCAAGCCAGAAAACCGGTAACTAGAAAGATTTACCATAAAATATGGAAAAGATATATCTGCTGGTGTGAATCCAAGGGATTCCCATGGAATAAGATAAAGATTCCTAGGATTCTTTCCTTTCTACAAGAAGGTTTGGATTAAGGATTATCTGCGAGTTCTCTAAAGGGACAGATTTCTGCTTTATCTGTCCTACTACACAAACGACTGGCAGTTGTGCCAGATGTTCAAGCATTTGTTCAGGCTTTGGTTAGGATCAAGCCTGTTTACAGACCTTTGACTCCTCCTGGAGTTTAAATCTAGTTCTTTCAGTTCTTCAAGGGGTTCCGTTTGAACCTTTACATTCCATAGATATTAAGTTGTTATCTTGGAAAGTTTTGTTTTTGGTTGCTATTTCTTCTGCTAGAAGAGTTTCTGAGTTATCTGCTCTACAGTGTACTCCACCCTATCTGGTGTTCCATTCAGATAAGGTTGTTCTGCGTACTAAGCCTGGTTTTCTACCAAAGGTTGTTTCCAACAAAAATATTAATCAGGAGATAGTTGTACCTTCTTTGTGTCCGAATCCAGTTTCAAAGAAGGAACGTTTGCTACACAATTTAGATGTAGTCCGTGCTCTAAAATTCTACTTAGCAGCTACAAAAGAGTTCAGACAAACTTCTTCTCTGTTTGTCGTCTATTCTCGTAAAAGGAGAGGTCAAAAAGCAACTTCTACCTCTCTTTCCTTTTGGCTTAAAAGCATCATCCGATTGGCTTATGAGACTGCCGGACGGCAGCCTCCTGAAAGAATCACAGCTCACTCCACTAGGGCTGTAGCTTCCACATGGGCCTTCAAGAACGAGGCTTCTGTTGATCAGATATGTAAGGCAGCGACTTGGTCTTCACTGCACACTTTTGCCAAATTTTACAAATTTTATACTTTTGCTTCTTCGGAGGCTATTTTTGGGAGAAAGGTTTTGCAAGCCGTGGTGCCTTCCGTTTAGGTGACCTGATTTGCTCCCTCCCTTCATCCGTGTCCTAAAGCTTTGGTATTGGTTCCCACAAGTAAGGATGACGCAGTGGACCGGACACACCAATGTTGGAGAAAACAGAATTTATGCTTACCTGATAAATTACTTTCTCCAACGGTGTGTCCGGTCCACGGCCCGCCCTGGTTTTCTAATCAGGTCCGATGAATTATTTTCTTTAACTACAGTCACCACGACACCCTATGGTTTCTCCTATTTTTTCCTCCTTTCCGTCGGTCGAATGACTGGGGTGGGCGGAGCCTAGGAGGGACTATATGGCCAGCTTTGCTGGGACTCTCTGCCATTTCCTGTTGGGGAAGAGATATTCCCACAAGTAAGGATGACGCCGTGGACCGGACACACCGTTGGAGAAAGTAATTTATCAGGTAAGCATAAATTCTGTTTTTTAAGGTTTACTGTCCCTTTAAGTTTCCAAAGCTTAAGAGAAAACCAATATGGCAGAAAGTCACAAATCATTTTTATTAGGCTTGTGAATTCGGATCCTTCTTTAGTTAATGAATGCAGAAGTAAGCGCTATTAGTCTCTTTTGGGGTCAGATTGATTCTGGTGCATGATCGCCACATTAAGATCTGGATCTGCACAGATTGTAACGTGGTGATCTTGCACCAGTGTCAGTCCGGCTCTGAAAAGAGACGAATAGCACTTCTGCATTCGAATCCTAACATAGGATCTGAATGCACAAGCCTAATTTGTATTATTAGTTTGCGCTGAAAATTGTGACAGCCAGGTGCCATTATGAAGTAGCCTGTTTGAGGAGGTGTAATACTTTGCAATATTATAACATTTGCTATTATTTATAAATGTTTTTTAAAGTGATGGTAAACTCTCTCTTTTATAATTACAGATCCCGGAATGTAATTGATGTTTTATATAGAGTTTAATTTATCAGTTGTAATGAAGATGCTCTATAACTTTTTATTGTAGATGTGAATTTCAAATACCCCGCACTCAGCCTCCCACTTCAAAAGTAAATTTTTCTTCTTAAATGGAAAGAGTCCACAGCTGCATTCATTACTTTTGGGAAATAAGAACCTGGCCACCAGGAGGAGGCAAATACACCCCAGCCAAAGGCTTAAATACTCCCCCCCACTCCTCTCATCCTCCAGTCATTCTATGCCTTTCGACTCAGGAGGTTGGTAGAGACGTGTCAGAATTTTTTTTAAAATTTTTTTTTAATTTTTATTAAGGTTTTTAGTGAGTACAATAAGTGAAAACACACAGTTGTAAAGTTCGGGTAAAGGCACATTTAGGTATGATTGCATTGTGACTACAAAATACTCAAAACCATCATTCTTATACCCTATGTCCTAGTGTATCTAAAAAAGGAAGTACTCTAAAAATATAGTAAATATATAGTAATGAAACCTCATTGTACAATTTATAGATTTCTACATAGAGCCACTCATGGACTCAGTAAAGTTTAAATAACCCAAGGGAGGAAAAATAGCTTTATTTGGCTGAATAGTATTATTCGTTTTGCCTATGAAATTGCTGGACAGCGTCCTCCAGAGAGTGTTACGGCTCATTCCACGAGGGCTGTTGCTTCCTATGGGCATTCAAGAATGAAGCTTCTGTGGAACAGATTTGCAAGGCTGCAACTTGGTCCTCTCTTCACACTTTTTCAAAGTTCTACAAATTTGACAGTTTTGCCTCAGCTGAGGCCGCTTTTGGGAGAAAAGTTCTTCAAGCAGTGGTGCCTTCCATTTAGATTCCCTGTTTTGTCCCTCCCGTATCATCTGTGTACTCTAGCTTGGGTATTGATTCCCAATAGTAATTAGATGATCCGTGGACTCATCGTGTCAATAAAAAGAAAAGAAAATGTATGCTTACCTGATAAATTTATTTCTTTTTTGACATGAGTCCACGGCCCGCCCTGTTCTTTAGACAGGTTGTTGGTTTGTTATAAACTTCAGACACCTCTGCACCTTGTTGCTTCCTTTCTCTCCTTTACTTCGGTCGAATGACTGCGGTGGGAGGGAAGGGAGGTGATATTTAACAGTTTTGCTGTGGTGCTCTTTTCTGCCTCTTGCAGGGCAGGAGTGATATTCCCAATAGTAATAAGATGATCCGTGGACTCATCGTGTCAAAAAAGAAATACATTTATCAGGTAAGCATAAATTTTCTTTTTGTTTCCTTCGGGAACCCTCTGGGATTGATACTCTTTGTTACTTCTGCGGAAGTTGTTTGGACATGTTAGTCCTATGTTTAAGAATGTCTGTTTTGTTTTCCCCTATGAGGGAAAGTTTATGCAGCTTGCCGGTTAGGACCCCTGGTACAGGCTGGTCCTGTCGGGTTCGTTCGGTCTTGCGGCTGTTCAGACACGTGACGCTGTGCTGCTGAGCTGGTTAGGTAGAAGCGCTGAGTGCTCAGGTTATTATTGTTTTTCATGTTCCACTAAGCATTTGAGAAGAACCGGTGGGTTCGTGAGGCGGGAAGGATTGTCTCAGTTCTTATAGCCTCCAGTCATAGATGACTGGGTGGGTGAGTGTTCCACTGCGTCACTCTATCTGACATCTGATTTCATCAGAACCTGGAGTTCATCCTCCATGTGGGAGAGGGTTGGTGGACTTAGGCCCCATCACTGCTGTTTGAGTGGTTTGGCCTTTAGTTTTAGGTCTATGGATGGTCCTGTTGGGACTTGATTCTATAGCTTGTATGGATAACTGTCCAGCATGCAGAAGGTTTTGCATTTTGAAGCCTATTGCAGCTCTCAGCATCTTGTAGGTGTATGTGTAAGCCGTTTCTAGTGTATCTTTTACTCTTGGACATGATGGTCTGACTGAGTTATGAGGCCTTTGGGTTTCCTTACATGTCTCCGGGTCAGTTAGATCTCCTTTTAGGGATTGGCGTCCACGGATGATGGTTGATCCCTGTGGGGACTTCGTTTAGCTTGGGGTTCCCCGGAGCTGGGAAGGTTTAGGGCCTTTCTCTTCCCTGTGTCCTCTGCCTATGTGGAGGTGATGGGGAGACTAGCCCTGCTAGTAGGGTTTTGTGGACCTCGAGGTATCCCTTCTGTAGTCCTGAGGCTTTGAGAAGTCCCTTCATACAACTTCTAGCCCGGCTCCTTGGAGTGTTGGACTTTGGCTAGGGGTGGTTCCTTCCTTTGGTCGGGACTTTCAAGTTCCCCTCACTATCCAGATTGTATGGATATGTGTCCATTTCCCTTTTCTGGCTTTTTGGCCAGTTGGGATGTTTAGTTCCAGGGTAAGGTTTCCTGAACTATTAGGCACCGAGACCTGTTTTTCTCCCTGAGACTTCTGCTTTCTGAGGCTTCGCTTGGACTTCTTCCTGACCCAGTCTTGGGTTATTTTGGAATCTTGGATCTCAGGGTTGGTCGGAGTGTTCCATGGTAGTGGGAACTTGGGCTATGTCCAGGCTCCTTCTACCTGACCGGGTCAGGGTTGGCTTGGTTTTAGGAGTTTTACTTACTCTTTACAACAGAGTAACCCATGTCATCTAGGGGTTAGCTGTGTGGCTTGCGCCTCAAGGGTTGTGGGTTTCTACTCGGCTGCTGGCGTTGGATTCCAATTCTGGTGTGCCTTAAGGTTGCATTCCCCTGGTCAGTTTGCTAGTGTACCAGTGGATTCTCTGCTCTGCAGGGAATGGGTCGGCTGTGCCTCTGTTTGGTGAAGCTACCTGTAGGGGGGTCTTGCTAGGACATTTGTGTTGGGGATTTTTCTTCCCAATTGGCCGGAGGCTTTGGGCCTTGAGGACAATTGTTGTCCTTCCGGCTAATTCCCCTTTTTCTTTAGGGGATATTCTCCCTCCTATGGAGAGGGAGTCCTTTCTTAGGGCTTCTCCTGGTCGGGAAGTGGAGTGTGGAATTGGTTCCACCTGGGGTCTTGCTGGCTCCAAGTCAGACTGTGGGGCCTTATTTGGATGGATCCTTATGTCTATGGCCTTTTCTGTTTTCAGAGTTGTTATACTTGTACTCTGGGGAGATGGCTGTACCATCTTACGTTCGTTTCTGTACCAGTTTCGGGATTCTTTTGTTCCCTGTATTGGATCCCTGTGGCTAGGTTGGTCCAGCTCGTTGTTGGTCCAGCTGGTTGTGGGTCTACAGATCAGGATGCCCGACCGGTCTATGGGTCGCAGTCTCTTCTGGATGTGTGAGCTTATTGAGTTTATACTGATAGCTCAGTTTCCTAGGAGATGGATTTTCCTTGCTCCTTTGACTGGAGAGGGTTTACTCTTCCTTCGGGTTCTGAGGGTATACACTCCTTCTCGGGGGCCTCGATGGAGGTTTTGTGTTCCCCTTTTTTAGGGACCTGTGAGTAGGTCCGGTGGCTTAGATTGCCTGGACCGTGCCCTCTGTCGAGGGGCTGGTTTAAGCGGTCTGTCTTTCTTGATTACTGCTTCTTATCCTTGCAAGCTTACTCTGGTCCGTCCTGTAATGGACTTTGTGTTCTCAATCTTGGGGTTTTCGTCTGGGGCTATTACACGCTTTCATGGTCGAATCCTTTAGTATTCTCTGGACAGGCGCTGGGAGGATTTTGCCTCTTTAGTTGCATTCCATGCTTGCAGGATGTTGAGGAGACATCTCCTTTTTTTATCTCCATGCCCAGTATTATCCTGGGTTTCGCTTGGTATTGGCGAGGCCTCCTTCCCTGTTTGGGTCTATTTGAGTCTCTGTGAGCGGGTCCCACTCTTGGAGGTTTTTTTTTCTTGTGTTCAGGGACCTTGCGGTTTTCTCAGTCCTCCTTTGCCTTGTCCCCTTTAGGATTTTTGCTGGTTTTTCCTTCATTTTTGAGGGGTGAGTGGTGGGGTACTGTATTTTGGGCAACGGTGTCTCTTGGTGGCCTGTCGAGTCTGTTTTGCGGTCTCTAGTTTGGCTCTGGACTAGCTGCGAGTCAGTGTCACTGGGGCTTTTCCATAAAAAAAAAGGCTTCGGACAAAGCGGAATGTTTTATTGGATAGAGGTTCAAGCCTGGTTCTCTCAGAATGGGCCGCCTATTGTACCCACCCGTCTTGGCATTCAGTGTCCATGTAATGAATGCAGCTATGGACTCTTTCCATTTAAGAAGAAAAACATAAATTATGCTTACCTGATCATTTCCTTTTCTTCTGATGGAAAGAGTCCACAGCTCCCCACCCATAATTTTATGTGGGGTGTCCTTATATTCTTCTGGCACCTTTTCAGCCTGATATTTCTAATACTGTTCCTTGTTCCTCGGCAGAATGACTGTGGGATGAGGGGAGTGGGAGGAGTATTTAAGCCTTTGGCTGAGGTGTCTTTGCCTCCTCCTGTTGGCCAGGTTCTTATTTCCCAAAAGTAATGAATGCAGCTGTGAACTCTTTCCATCAGAAGAAAAGGAAATTATCAGGTAAGCATAATTAGTTTTTTTGTGAATTAACAATCTGTATTGCTGTCCAATCAGCACTCTAGCTACAACAAAAAGTGCCCAAAAGGAGAGTGCTGATTGGATGACAGTTTAAACCTTTAGCTCACAGAAATTACTTTTGAAGTGGGTGGCGGAGCACTGGGAATTTGAATTTAATATCTATATTAAAAAGTAACTTATAGTGCATCTTCATTACAAACTGATGAATTAAACTCCATCTAAAATATCCCTAACATTACGTATCTGTCTTTAGAAAGGGTAGAGTTTACCATCACTTTAACCTATCCAAAGCACAAATTAAGTGGATAACATAAATTGATTAAATAATAATTTGTGCAATAAACATTAAAAACAATAATATTGGCTAAATTTTGCTGACAGGTGGTCAGTAATTTCAGCTGTGCGTAGTGCTCATTAAATAGGCCCTAGGGAGAAGACTGTTTAATTTTTTAATCAGTATGTACTCTCATTTCTGATTATTATAAATGGAAGGAAAAAAAAATGCTGCTGCATTTCTTTGCTTTACTGTTGCCAGTTAGGGAATTATATAAATAAACTCCTGCACTGATCATGTTATCAAATATTGTAGTGTTGTAGGGTCAGATTTCAGAATTTTGCAGGATCCATTTCAGTCTCTTACGCCTAGATTTAGAGTTCTGCGTTAGCTGTCAAAACCAGCGTTAGAGGGTCCTAACGCTGGTTTTGTCCTACCTCTGGTATTTAGAGTCTTGTAGGTAAGGGTCTAACGCTCACTTTCCAGCCGCGACTTTTCCATACCGCAGATCCCCTTACGTCAATTGCGTATCCTATCTTTTCAATGGGATCTTCCTAACGCCTGTATTTAGAGTCTTGGCTGAAGTGAGCGTTAGAAATCTAACGACAAGACTCCAGCCGCAGAAAAAGCCAGGAGTTAAGAGCTTTCTGGGCTAACGCCGGTTCATAAAGCTCTTAACTACTGTGCTCTAAAGTACACTACCCCCCCAAATCGCTGCCACTTTATTCAATTTTTTTAACCCCTAATCTGCCGACCGCACACCGCCGCAACCTACATTATCCCTATGTACCCCTAATCTGCTGCCCCTAACATCGCCGCCCCCTACATAATATTTATTACCCCCTAATCTGCAAACCCCCCCCCCCCCCCAACGTCGCCGCTACCTACCTACACTTATTAACCCCTAATCTGCCAACCGGACCTCACCGCTACTATAATAAATGTATTAACCCCTAATCCGCCTCACTCCTGCCTCAAAAACCCTATAATAAATAGTATTAACCCCTAATCTGCCCTCCCTAACATCGCCGAGACCTAACTTCAAGTATTTACCCCTAATCTGCCGACCGGACCTCGCCGCTACTCTAATAAATGTATTAACCCCTAAAGCTAAGCCTAACCCTAACACCCCCCTAAGTTAAATATAATTTTATTCTAACGAAATAAATCTTATTAAAAAAATGAATCCTATTTAAAGCTAAATACTTACCTGTAAAATAAACCCTAATATAGCTACAATATAAATAATAATTATATTGTAGCTATTTTAGGATTAATATTTATTTTACAGGCAACTTTGTATTTATTTTAACCAGGTACAATAGCTATTAAATAGTTAATAACTATTTAATAGCTACCTAGTTAAAATAATTACAAAATTACCTGTAAAATAAAGCCTAACCTAAGTTACAATTAAACCTAACACTACACTATCAATAAATTAATTAAATAAACTATCTACAATTATCTACAATTAAATCAAACTAAATTACAAAAAAAAACCCACTAAATTACAAAAAAACACAAACCCTAAATTACAAAAAATAAAAAAAGATTACAAGAATTTTAAACTAATTACACCTACTCTAAGCCCCCTAAAAAAATAAAGCCCCCCAAAATAAAAAAATGCCCTACCTTATTCTAAAATAAAAATTTTACAGCTCTTTTACCTTACCAGCCCTTAAAAGAGCCTTTTGCTGGGCATGCCCCAAAGAAAACAGCTCTTTTGCCTGTAAAAAAACATAAAATACCCCCCCCCAACATTACAACCCACCACCCACATACCCCTAATCTAACCCAAACGCCCCTTAAAAAACCTAACACTAAGCCCCTGAAGATCTTCCTACCTTATCTTCACCATGCCGGGTATCACCGATCCGTCCAGAAGAGGCTCCGAAGTCTTCATCCTATCCGGCAAGAAGAGGTCCAGAAGAGGGTCCGAAGTCTTCATCCTATCCGGCAAGAAGAGGGCATCCGGACCGGTAGACATCTTCATCCAGGCGGCATCTTCAATCTTCTTCCATCCGGCACGGAGCGGGACCATCTTGAAGCAGCCGAAGCGGATCCATCCTCTTCTAACGACGTCCTAAGTCCGAATGAAGGTTCCTTTAAATGACGTCATCCAAGATGGCATCCCTCGAATTCCGATTCAATCAGCCAATCAGATTTTTCCTACCTTAATTCCGATTGGCTGATAGAATCCTATCAGCCAATCGGAATTCGAGGGACGCCATTTTGGATGACGTCATTTAAAGGAACCTTCATTCGGACTTAGGACGTCGTTAGAAGAGGATGGATCCGCGTCGGCTGCTTCAAGATGGTCCCGCTCCGCGCCGGATGAAGATAGAAGATGCCGCCTGGATGAAGATGTCTACCGGTCCCGATGCCCTCTTCTTGCCGGATAATATGAAGACTTCGGACCCTCTTCTGGACCTCTTCTTGCCGGATAGGATGAAGACTTTGGAGCCTCTTCTGGACAGATCGGTGATACCCGGCGTGGTGAAGATAAGGTAGGAAGATCTTCAGGGGCTTAGTGTTAGGTTTTTTAAGGGGGGTTTGGGTTAGATTAGGGGTATGTGGGTGGTGGGTTGTAATGTTGGGGGGGTATTGTATGTTTTTTTACAGGAAAAAAAGAGCTGTTTTCTTTGGGGCATGCCCCGCAAAAGACCCTTTTAAGGGCTGGTAAGGTAAAAGAGCTGTAAATTTTTTATTTTAGAATAGGGTAGGGCATTTTTTTATCTTGGGGGGCTTTGTTATTTTTTTCAGATTCTTCGACTTGTGAAGAATGCAAATTGGCCCAGTTGACACAGGTCAATCAGTTATGTTTGATATGCCGTATTAGAGTGCCTTGTTCCTCTGGCTCAGGGAATCCGGGGTCTGCTGAGCCATCCGCCTCTGGAGGTTTTCTCCTTCGAGAGGTGAGTTCCTTACCACTCCTGACTACTACACATGCGGGTAACCCAGATTATGTTTACCCCTCATTACAGGGCAGCTTGTTACCCCCGGAGGTTGCAGCTCGTTTTCGCTTTCACATATTTTTGGTGCGTTTGCAAAGTCCAGACGTTTATTTGCATTTGTGCTCGTGCCCGATTGTCCCGGGTCTACCGGCCTTGGGTGTGCCTATACAGTTCCTTGCGGGTGCAGCTGTTCCTGAGTGTTGTGCCTTTCTTTACAGAATAGCGTGTCTTCAGGTTTTACTCACACGCTTTTGAGTTATTAGAGGATCCTATCCTTAACGGATACAGGAATCTGCAGTATTCTACTTCGAATGGCTCACCTCATTAGACATGAGGGGATGACGTAATCTCCAAACTGTCTGCTTATTGAGGTCTGTAACGGAAGTTTCGTTACTTTTGTACTTGGAGAGGACTGCAGGCCTCCCCACCGACTATGGACCCAGGAACTTGAGGGTATTCTATAATTTGGGAGGTGGGTGCCCAGGGTACATTTGGAGTACTTTTACCTTAGATTCAGGTTTACACAGTTTCCATGAATTCCCAGAGACTCTGAGGACTGGAGGGAACTGATACAGAGTTGGGATTCCTGTGTTTTGTTGGAGTATAAGGTGACAGCCCAATTCAGTATTGCCTGCTCCACCCCCCCCCCCAGACTCAGAATGTTTGAGTTTATTGCAACTTCCTGCTGTTATGCGTCTGTATATCTAGTCTAGGTGTGAAGTGTCTTTCTGTTATTGTGTGAGTCATCCATTGTCCTTTTGTAAGTCAGGATGTGATTAGAATCTTGTTTAACTAACCACTGTCTGATGTTTGTCCCATTGTATAATATTTGTTATAACTACTCCCCTTTTGTTTTTCAAGGGGTCATGACCTCAAGCTAAAGGGTAGTAGATTCAGGAGTAATTTGAGGAAGCACTTCTTTACAGAAAGAGTGATTGATTTATGGAATAAACTTCCTCAAGAGGTAGTAGCAACAAACACTGTGGGGGACTTTAAAAATGCATGGGACAAGCATAGGGCTATCCTACGAACTAGATACGTTTATACTGTTAGGTAAGGTCGGGCAGACTTGCTGGGCCTATGGCTCTTATCTGCCGTCAATATCTATGTTTCTATGTTTGTTGGAAATGTATAAAAGCTGTTTTTTCTGTACAATAAAGCAGTTCCTATTTTGACCCTCAAGCATTCAGTCTCAGCTAATGTTCTTGGGGGTAGCTATAAAAACTTGCAGCAGCCGTTATTCTAATAGTGGCAGGTATCCAATGGAGGTTCATGGGTTGGAGTTTGGTGGGAGGAAGCTGACTTTAGCGGGTATAACCAGTCTAGGGTACCGAGACCCACTACAATTGGCTGGCAGCGGTGGGATCTGCTTCCTCCTTACGGAGCAGTTCCAAACTGCCAGTGAGACCTCAATGGAAATGGAGGCTGAATTCCAGTGGAGATTGCATTCAGTGCTGGCCCAGTTTGATGGCCCTGTCTTGGCAGAGGGCAAACTTGGCTGGAAGGATATAGTTTGAAGGAAACTCTGGTACAAGGCTCTCCAGTTCGAACAGGACTACCAGGGGAAGTCCCTTCCTACTCCAGAGCAGCAATACTGGCTCCAGATGGATCTACGAATGCCGTTCCTGGGAAAGCAGCCCCGGGAGGAATGGATGGACGGATTGATCCAGACAGAGATGGAGGTGGATTAAGGGTACCAGGCACTGCGATGGTATGTGGCCCAGGTGTGTCCAGAGATGGAGACGGATGATCCTACAGAGGGCTATGACTGTGGCAGCCCAGGATTGCTATTTGAAAGTCTCACACAGGACCCCCACTGCGGGAGTACGTCAGAGTGGCGTCAGGAGGACATACTAGAACACAGAGAGCTGAGGCTGAACCTTACAAAAGTTCCCGGACTGAGAGACTACCTTTATTACCTAGCTGCCCACCAGTGGGAGCTAGAAAAGGCATATAAAAGGCTGTTAGATCTCGTTCAGCAGCATTCCTCAGAGCCTGAAGAGGGCTATGGTGCAGCGATCAAGGATTTATTGGACTTTTCCTCAGAGGAGTGGCAACCGGTAATGAGCTACCATGAGCTGATAGACCACGATCAGCAGCCTGGCCCTGAGCTTGTCACACCAGTAGAAGCACTGGCAACAGGGCAGGGCACCAATGGTCTCTGTCCAGCACCTGTGATATCTCTGGAGTCCCAGGTAGAGGAGGTAGTCGATTTCTCTACACAGCCACAGGCTCCAGAGATTGATAATTTAATAGACTTTTCCTCTGAGGAGGGACAGACTGGTGAGTCTCCAGCAGAAGAGATGGACACAGGGCAGAGCACCCTTGGCCTCAGCCCAGCACCTGCAGCAGCTCCGGGAAGCCAGGGAGAGGAGGTAGCCGACCTCTCTCCACAGCAGCAGAGTAGGTTCCAGGGAGAGGAGGTAACTGTCCTCTCTCCCCAGCGGCAGAGTGGTTTTCAGAGAGAGGATGTAGCTGACCTCTCTCCATAGCAGCAGAGTCGGTTCCAGGAAGAGGAGGTAGCTGACCTATCTCCCCAACGGCAGAACCAGTTCCAGGGAGAGGAATCAACCGACCTCTCTCCCCAGCGGCAGAGTGGTTTCCAGGGAGAGGAGGTAGCTGACCACTTTCCCCAACAACAGAGCGGTTTCCAGGGAGGGGAGGTAGCCATCCTCTCTCCCCATGGCCAGAACCAGTTCTAGGGAGAGGAGGTAGCCGACCTCTCTCCCCATCGGCAGAGCAGTTTCCAGGGAGAGGCAGTAGCCGACCTCTCTCCACAGTGTCAGAACCAGTTCCAGGGAGAAGAGGTACCCTTCCTTTCTCCCCAGAGGCAGAGCGGTTTCCAGGGAGAGGAGGTAGCCAGCCTCTATACCCAGCAACAAAGCAGGTCCCAGGGAGAGGAGGTAGCCTCTCCCCAGCAGCTTAGCATTTTCCATGAAGAAGAGGTCCGCATTCTCTCTCCCCAGTGGCAGTGGCCAAAAACAAAAATGGAGGAAAGTTTTGGGTTGGGCCATCCAACTAATTCAGGTCCAAACCAGTGGAAGGTCTGGTACCTGGTTAGTCTACCCCGGGGTAACTAAGTAACGGGGAAGCTTCCGTTATTTTTTTACTTGGAGAGGACTGCAGGCCAGCCTGCTCCCCACTGACTATGGACCCAGGAACTTGAGGGGATTCTATGATTTGGGAGGTGGGTGCCCAGGGTACATTTGGAGTACTTTTACCCTAAAGTTTACCCAGTTTCCATAAAATCCCAGAGACTCTGAGGACTGGAGGGAACTGATACAGAGTTGAGATTATTGTGTTTTGTTGGAGTATAAGGTGACAGCCCAATTCAGTATTGCCTGCTCCAAACCCCCCCCCCCCCCCGACTCAGAATGTTTGAGCTTATTGCAACCTCCTGCTGTTGTGTCTGTATATCTAGTCTAGGTGTGAAGTGTCTTTCTGTTATTGTGTGAGTCATTCATTGTCCTTTTGTAAGTCAGGATGTGATTAGAATCTTGTTTAACCATTGTCTGATGTTTGTCCCATTGTAAAATATTTGTTAGAACTACCCCCCTTTTGTTGGAAAGGTATAAAAGCTGTGTTTTCTGTGCAATAAAGCAGTTATTTTGACCCTAAAGCATTCAGTCTTCTGAAGGCTCTGGAATTACCCTTGGACTTGTTCCTGCTGTGGTTTTCTTCTGGAGATCTGTCGGACTTCGTCTGTTTCTCGGGGACCTGGTTCCCCTCGGGAGTTGATTCCTTTGCAGGGATATGGGCAGTGTGGTCTCCTCAAGCTCTGTTTGTTTGGGGTTCCTTCCCCCGGAGCTGGAGGATGCCCCCTGCATCCTTCTTTCATGTTCTCCTCTGATTCTAAGGGGGCGATGTTGAGACTAGCCTTTGTTCGAGTGACTTGTCCTTGAGGTATCCCCTTGTTCGCTAGTGGCCTTGTTTCTGTCTTTTGCTTCCTTAGCTCCCTGGAGCGTTAGATTCTGGCAAGGGGTGGTCTCGTCTTGGCGGGACTTGCGAATTTTCTCGTCCATTTTACTTTGGCCATTGTATGGTTATCTCCCGGGGGTCTGCCTTTTATATCAGATGAGGAATTTCAGTTTCCTGGTTCTCGTTTTGGGGGGCTTGGACCTCCTCGCTCTGGTTCTTCCGGTGGCTGAGGTTCTCACTCAGCGCTTCCTTTGTGGATCCCATTGCGGGTCGTATCGGACTGTAGAATCTAGAGTTCCCCAGTTCCAGGAAACTTGGGCTGTGTCTTATGGTTGGGCTAGTTGATCTAGTTCCGGCTGGTGAGGTTGCTCAGTGGGTAAATGCCCTGACTACAAAAAAGCCTGTTAAGGGATCCAAGGTCACAGGTTCAGATTATGGCAGGCCCGACTCAGCCCTTCTTCCTTCCAAGGTTGATAAATGAGTACCATTACAATTGGCCAGGTTTTTCTGGATGCCGATGCCCCTTGGGCTTGCCCTCGCCTATGGTCGTTTTCCCTTGGTCGGCTTGCTGGACTTTTGTGATGGTTTCGCTACTCTGCTAGCAAAAACCACTACAACTATGGCACCTTGTCTGGTGCTAGCAAATTAAAAGTTTTGGAGGATTCCTTCCAGATCAGGACGTTAGAGATTTGTTCTCTCTGTTCAGCTTCTGGCTGTGTCCTGGGGGCAGGAGCTTTGTCCTTCCGGCCCTTTCGCCGGCCCCCTTTGTTGGGGGGCTTATATCCTTCTTTCGGAAATGTGGTCCCTATCTTTGGACTTTTCCTTTCTTCAGGAGGTTGGGACAGACGGGTTATCCTATTTCGGAGAGAGGTACGCTCTCTGGGTTGTTCTGTCCATCTGGAGAGTTGCTGGCTCCCCCTTTTAGTCTATGTTGGGCCTTTAGCTAGATCTCTAGGTCTACGGCCTTTATGACGGTCTCTATGTGGTGTTCGGGTTGGCATCCGAGCACTGTTGTAATGGCGGTGCTTTCTTGCTGCTCGTTGTTTGAGCTGGGGTTTTTCTGGTTTCGGACCTGCCGATGCTTGGGTTGGCCCGGCTGCAGGTAGGTCCTGAGATCCGTTGTTGTTCTTGAATCTTAGGGGCGCATTGGTCCTCGTTGAGGTTCTGGGCTCTCCTTGATTTTCGAGACCTATGTGTAGGTCTGGCGGTTTGGTTGCTTAGAGTGTGCCTTCTGTAGTGGAGGTTTAGCACTTTACATTTTGGTAGCCGCTTTTAGCAGTGTCATCCTGTGGGATGTCTGCGTGTTCTTGACTCAGGTGTTTACCTTCATCTTGGTCTGCTACATGTAATTTTGCCTGAATTTTTCAGTTGTCCCTAGGCGCTGGTTGAATTGCTGCCTGGCAAGTGAAGGGTTGCTCCTTTGAAACCAGCTGCAGCTGTTTGCGCGTTTATCGTGTGCTAGCTAGCTGTTCCAATCCTTTGCAGGATGTTGAGAGAACCTTCTCTGTTTTGCTACCTGGTTGTAAACCTTGTGGTTTCTATTTGGATTGGGCGTGGCCTTCATTTGTTGTCAGGACCCATTTGGGTCTTGCGAGCTTGGTTAATTTGAAGGTTTTCCTTTTTATGGCATTTATGGTAACCTTTGGTTTCCATTTGGTTCTTCCTTGCCTTGTTCCTTTGGGAGTTTGGCTGGGGTTCCCTTCGCTAGTAAAGGGTGTATGGTGGGAGATCGACTGTTGGGTGAAGGTGTTTCCCGTAGGACTGTTGGCTCAGTTGAGTCAGAGTTGCGGTCTCTAGCTAGGCTTCCAGGCTATCTGCTGGTCAGTGTCCTTGGGGCGTCGTTTCCTATTTTCTCAGCTTCGGACGAAGCTTTGTTGGGTAGTGGCTTTCAGGCCTGGTGCCCTCAGAATGGGCCGCCTATTGTACCCTCCGGTTTTGGCATTTAGTGTATAGCTTGGGTATTGTTTTCCCAAAAGTAATGAATGCAGCTGTGGACTCTTTCCATTTAGGAAGAAAAACATAAATTATGCTTACCTGATAATTTTCTTTTCTTCCGATGGAAAGAGTCCACAGCTCCCCACCCGTCTTTTATGTGGGGCGTCTTTGTTTTTATTCTTCTGGCACCTTTTCACCCTGATATTTCTTCTACTGTTCCTTGTTCCTCGGCAGAATGACTGGGGGATGAGGGAAGTGGGAGGAGTATTTAAGCTGGGGTGTCTCTGCATCCTCCCGGTGGCAAGGTTCTTATTTCCCAAAAGTAATGAATGCAGCTGTGGACTCTTTCCATCGGAAGAAAAGAAAATTATCAGGTAAGCATAATTTATGTTTTTAAGCAGTTTAAGTGTATGCTACATCTGTTGCCAAATACGCATATATAAAATGTTTGTCTGTCAGTTTATCAGCTGGTTCTGAAGCAACATTAGCCTCCCGGCGAGAACAAAAGCGAGAACAATACCGGCAAGTAAAAGCTCACGTGCAGAAAGAAGATGGTAGAGTACAAGCATTTGGTTGGAGTCTTCCTCAGAAGTACAAGCCGGTAATTATGTACCTATGTTCACTGATACAAAAAACTTATATGTGTACTTTTTCATATTATAGTACATTTGATGCTCTTACTGTGTACAATGTTTCAACAGATGTGCAGTAAGCATAAAGTATATAGAAATCCAGATACAGTTTTGACCACCTTCTGGATGGGAATGAGTGTGGTCAAATGAATATAGGGCCGGCTTATTTGTTGCGTCTTTGTGTCCGTTATTGTATCAGCAGTTCCAACTTCCAACGCGTTCTTGATGAAACATCACATAGTTGCATATTTTCAACATCCTCATTGTTTTGAGATTCATAGCAATAACCTAGAAACTATGATGGGTTTGACAGTGCGGTTGGAAACCACCACTAATTACAAAGAAATCCATCAAAAGAGGCGGTATTTGGCACATATGGACTGGAAGCAGAGCCCAGCTATTTATCTGAAGTGGTTTTATCATTTGTGTTTTTTTGTTTCCCCACATATTATCTATATTTGTTTAAATTTATATCTTTGTATGTTTAAGGGATAGTGTAGTCAAAAAATAAGATTTCCATCTTAATATGGGAAGAATCCACAGCTGCATTCCTTACTTGTGGGAAATACTGAACCTGACCACCAGAAGGAGACAAAGACACCCCAGCCAAAGGCTTAAAGGGACACTGAATCTTTTGTGATTCAGATAGAGCATGCAATTTCAAGCAACTTTCTAATTTACTCCTATTCTCTTCCTATCTTTATTTGAAAAATAAGGCATCTAAGCTTTTTTCTTGGTTCAGACTGTGGACAGCACTTTTTTATTGGTGGATGAATTTATCCACCAATCAGCAAGGACAACCCAGGTTGTTCACCAAAAATGGGCCGGCATCTAAACTTATATTCTTGCATTTCAAAAAAAAATACCAAGAGAAAAAAGAAAATCTGATAACAGGAGTAAATAAGAAAGTTGCTTAAAATGTCATGCTCTATCTGAATCACGAATGAAAAAATTTGGGTTCAGTGTCCCTTTAAATACCTCCCCCACTTTCTCATAACCCCAGTCATTCTTTGCCTTTCGTCACAGGAGGTTGGCAGTGAAGTGTTAGACGATTTCGGAATAGTCTCTTATGGAGGGTAGTACTCTTCGAGATGGGACTTGAGTTTTAAGTAGTCCTGTCAGCCTCTCAGTGAGAGCATGGATAAAAGTTAGCGTCCGGAGATGCAGGGAGATAGGCAATCAGCGTTGACGAGTTTCGCTGCCTGATTTCTTTACTCAAGTCCATGTCAGAAGCGATGCTACTATCTGTCACACTTGAAGGGCCGTGTTCCTGTTTCATGGCATTGATTCTGGTAAGATAGTTTCATATTTTATACATGTATGATAACGCAAGAAGACACGGTCACAGTGTGACTCCTTTTATCTGTATATAATCAAGGGTTAATATCTCCTTAGGGGGATTATTGAACGGGGGGAATAATCTTATATGTTTATTTGATTTTATGCTGCTTTTATGTGTGAGATGTTATGGGCTCATAGGCTGTTATGGAATATACAGGTTTCACTTTCACTTTGAGAGCCATGCAGCTTACAAGCTTGGCGCGTTTTCTCATAGCAGGGACGGTCCTGCATTATGCACCATTTGATTCATTCCCTTTTTCCTGACTGGGTGTCCTCTGCTAAGCCAGAGCAAACCAAGAGCTCTTGGAAGCCGGCTCAGTCCTGGAATAAATTCAAGCAGAGCAAGAAGCCCGCCGAGTCTACGTCGGCATGAGTGGGCGGTCCCTGGTCCTCTTCTGGATCATGTAGGGGGCAATATGTCGCTCTTTTCAGTCACTTGGTTCAGGGATCCATGGTTCCTGGAGGTCATAGCTCAGGGTTACAAGATAGGTTTTAAGTCTCAGCCACTCAAGGGCAGATTCATCCCGTCTTCCTGACCAGAAAGGAGGGAACCCTTTCTGGGGTGTGTATGGAATCTGTCCTCTAGGAGTTATTGTCCCGGTGCCTATCGCAGCGAGAAGTTTGGGATACTATTCAAACCTTTTTGTGGTCCTTAAGAAGGAGTGAACTTTCCATGCGATTCTGGACCTAAAGTGCTTAAGCAGGTTTTTAAATGTCCCCTCGTTTATAAGGGAGACAATACGGTCCATTCTTCCTCTCGTTTGAGAGAGGTAGTTCATGACCACGATAGATTCCTAGACCAGCACTTCCAGTTTATTGCTCTTCCGTTTGGTCTAGCTAAAGACATTTTTTGAAGAGTGGACCATTCGTAATATATCCTCTGTCTTCTTCAATCCCATGGATGACAGATAATCTAGAGAGAATTCTCTTGTATTAAGTACCAGGGTAGAATTTTTGGGTACTTTAATAGTCTCCATAGACATGAGAATATTTCTAACAGACCAGAGACGTTACAAGCTAGCTCCTTGCCCTCCTGATCTCCTTAAGCTCATCCGTGGCTCGGTGTGTTGAGGTGATTGGTCTCATGGTGTCCAGCTTGGACATTATTTCCTTTGCCAGGTTTCACCTTAGTCTGTTGCAACTGTGCATGCTGAACTAGTGGAATGGCGATCAATCGGATCTCTCTCAACAGATTTCTCTGGACAACCAATCTGGAGAATCGCTCTCTTAGTGGTTTTGTCCGGATCACTTGTCCTGAGGGACGTCCGTCTCAAGACCATCCTGGGTGATTGTGACTACGGTTGCGAGTCTGTCAGGATGGGGAGCCGTTTGTGGTGCCAGGATGGCACAGGGCATCTGTTCGATGGACCTTCGGGCAATATACAATGCTCTGAAGGCTTGGCCTCTGCTGGGTTCGTTCCAGTTTATCAGATTCCGATCAAATAATATATCCTTGGTGGCTTACATCAACCATCAGGGGGGAACGAGAAGCTCCCTAGCTATGAGGGAAGAATCTCAGATTCTGGTGTGGGGGAGACCCGCATTTGTTCGCTGTCAGCGATCCACATTCCGGGTGTGGACAACTGGGAAGCTGATTTCCTCAGCAGACAATTCTTTCATCCGGGAGAATGGTCTCTCCATCCCGAGTGTTTGCAGAGATTTGCAAGAGGAAGATCTTATAATGTCTCAATACCAAGCTACCCAGATAGGGGTCGAGATACAGGGATCCTCATGCAGAGCTAACAGATGCATTAGCGGTGCCTTGGAGGTTCAATCCAATTTATCCTTTCCGACCGTTACCACTACTTCCTAGTGTAGTGAATGAGTCAAGCAGGCGTCAGTGATACTGACTGCTCCGTCTTCGCTGCGAAGGATATGGTTCGCGGATCTAGTGGGGATGTCTTCATCTCCTCCGTGGAAGTTACCTTGTCGCAGGGATCTGCTGACCAACGTCTCTTTGTTCATCAATGTCTAGATTCTCTGAGGCTGACTGCGTGGAGATTGAACGCTTAGTCCTAGCCAAGAGAGGGTTTTCTGAGAGAGTTATTTTTACTCTCATGCAAGCTCATAAGCTGGTTGCTTGTCGCATCTATCATTAGGTGTGGATGACCTACTTATTCTGTTCTCCAGGATGAACTGGAGAAGGGCTTTTCTGCAAGTCCCCTGAAGGGACAGTTTTCGGCCCTGTCTGTGTTACTGCACAAGAGGTTTGCCATGCAGATTTGCAGCCATTTGTTAAGGCTCTGCTGGGATCAGACCTGTGTTTAGATCTAAGGCTCCTCCTTGGAGTTTAAATCTTGTCCTTAAGGTTTTGCAACGGGCTCCGTTGGAGCCTATGCATGAAGTAGACATTAAATTGTTGTCTTGGAAGGTTCTTTTTCTACTAGCTATTGCTTCTGCTTGCAGAGTCTCTGAGATTGCTGCCTTGCAATGCGACCCTCCTTATATGGTGTTTCATGCCGATAAGGCTGTTCTACGAACCAATTTAGGTTTTCTTCCCAAGGTTGTGTCAATTCGCAACATCAATCAAGAGATTGTGGTTTCTTTATGTCCTAATCCTTCTTCATCGAAGGAACGTTTACAAAGTATTTTTGGATGTGGTTTGTGCCTTGAAGTTCTATCTTCGGGCCACAAAGGAATTTAGACAAACCTCTTTCTCTGTTCGTTCTATTTTCCCGGAAGCGCCAAACCCTCTTCGACTTCCTTATCTTTTTGTCGGAGGAGTGTTATCCGTTTAGCATAGAAACAGCAGGACATAAGCCTCCTCTGAGGATTACGACTCATTCTACGAGAGCAGTGGTTCCTCTTGGGCCTTCAAATATAAAGCCTCTATGGATCAGATTTTTAAGGCTGCTATCTGGTTCTCCTTACATACTTTTTCCAAAATTTTACAAGTTTGATGTTTTTGCTTCTGCTGAAGCAGCCTTCGGGAGAAAGGTTTTGCAGGCTGTTGTGCCCTCAGATTAGGGTCTGCCTCTCTTTTTTTCCCTCCCGTTAGCATTCTGTGTACTATAGAGCTTGGTTATATGTTTCCCACAAGTATGGAATGCAGCTGTGGACTCTTCCCATACAGATGGAAATTAAATTATCAGGTAAGCATAATTTATGTTTTCTTGATTTAAACAGAGCATGCAATTTTAAGCAACTTTCTAATTTACTCCTATTAATTTTTCTTCGTTCTCTTGGTATCGTTCTCTGGAAAGTAAGCTTAGTAGCCGGCCCATTTTTGGTTCAGCACCTGGCTAGCGCTTGCTGATTGGATGGCTACATTTAGACACCAATCAGCAAGCGCTACCCAGCTGCTGAACCAAAAATGGGCCGGCTTCTAAGCTTACATTCAAATAAAGATACCAAGAAAACAAAGACAAATTTGATAGCTGGGAGTAAATTAGAAAGTTGCTTAAAATTGCACACTCTATCTGAATCATGAAAGTTTAATTTTGACTATACTATCCCTTTAACTCAACTATATGTAGCGGTTTGGCATTTGTTTCAATTGCACTATTTGGACCTCATTTTTGCAGAGTTACCATACTATGTACTATGTGGCATACATGGTAATTAGCAGCATGGGAGTTATTTTCTAAATATTTGAAACAGAAATGTTGTGGCCCCACGTTTAGTATTAATGCAACATCACAAAATACTATAATTCACTTTGCACCATCCTGCAATTTATAAAGAAAAATGGGAAGGAATAAAATACATTAACCATAAAAATATTAGCTACATTTTAAAATGACAGAATTCTAATTTCCTAGAGAGGATGCTTTAAGCTGTTTTGGTAATATGTGCCTGCTCCTGTCCAAACTCACTGAGCGTAGCAACATATATATATAACATTTTTACAAAAGATCATTTATTTTCTTTCATAGAGGTGGTAAGAGTCCACGATCCATTACTCCTGGGAATTACTCTTCTCTACCACCCACTAGAAGGAGGCAAATATTCCCAATGTAAGGTTCACCTGGTGACAGGTGAGAGATATCAACTATGAGTGATTGTTACAAGTGGAAGTGGTTGCTTGCTAGTAAGTAAGTAAAGTAAATGTATTAATGGTACACAGTAGAAGGCTTAAATAAACAAGTGTTTGCAGAGGTAATAACGGTAGCAAGTTTAGCATAAGCAAGGACTGATCACTACTTAGTACATGCAATACTGGCAGAGAAGGAAGTAGTGGCACAGAGAAGAGAACCTAAGCAGTTCATGAAAGTCACAGTAGGTTATGCAGACAAGTAAAGGTAACAACTACAGACAGTCTCCTACTGAACCTGATAACTTCCCCTGTGATGCGTAGGTTATACTTCAGGAGCGGAGGGCAGGAACACTGAGAGAATCCATCCTGCTCGTAAGTGCCGCTATCCGAATTCGTTGAGCGCTCTCAAGGCTGACCTGTATGCTGTGCGCTGCATGTTGTGGCTACGCTCCCTGAACCAGCTGAAGGGGGTGACGTCAGAGCTGAGTAACTTCGGCTGAAGCAGAGCGGCAGTGAGATTTCCTTCCGACAGAGAAGGCTGTAAGATAAATTGCTACAAATACTTTAGACTCAGGTTATAGCTGGTGTGGTGTAAGGCTAACAATTGCTTAATTTTATAGGTAGAAACAGGAAGTGGAATTAGCTGTAAAGGTGGAATTGACAGATGTAAGAGCAACTGCATAAAGGTGGAATTGTGGAAATGCAGACACATGACATACTCTCCCCCCCCCCCCCCCCCAAGGAAACTGCTGAGAGGTTTCAAGGAGCAAGCCTGTCCAGGTGCCGGCGATGGAAGAGCGAAACCAATCTATCAGCGGACAGATTAGTAGCAGGCTCCCAGGAATCCTCAGAGGAGTCAAAAAGTTACTGAAGCTGGCCACGGTAGCGTCTGTAGTCCAGTATCAAATGAACCTCCTATTCCATGTCGGTGTCTATCAGATCCGTGGGAGGAGATACTGGTGCTATCGCGGTGTTGCAAGGCTTGATCAGAGAAATATGGAAAGTTGGATGGATACGATATGAAGGTGGCAGTTGTAGGGTTACAGTAACCGGATTCAGGATGGCAGTAATAGGGAAAGGACCGATGAAGAGCCTGTTTAACTTCCTGCAGGGATTCTGCATGCGGAGATTCTTCGTGGCTAGCCAGACCATCTGGCCAATCCTATATGGTGGATGCGGACGATGACGGAGATCATAGTACCTCTTTTGTGTGGCTTGTGCTCGTTTGATATTATCCTGCAAGACAGTGAACGTTTGGTTGATGGAATTAACCAGGTCGTTGACCTGAGGACATGGTGTCATGGGAGATGGCAAGAAGTTAAACCTAGGATGCCTAGCTGTGTTGACATAGAAAGGAGAGAACCCAGTCGTGGCATTCGTGGTGGTGTTGTAAGCGAATTCTGCTTGTGCGAGGTAGTCATACCAAGAGTCCTGTTTATTGGAGCAGAAGCACCTCAGAAATTGCTCCAGCCACTGGTTGGTCCTCTCACACTGGCCATTGGTCTGCAGATGGTATGCAGTAGTCAATTGTTGGTGTATATCGAGGGATGAACATAGGGACTTCCAGAATTTAGATGTAAATTGCGAACCTCTGTCGCTGAGTACAGTGGTAGGGAGTCCGTGCAACTGTACTATTTCCTTTAGGAATAGATCAGCAGTTTTCTGAGCTGTGGGGAGAGAGGCTGTAGGAATAAAATGGGCCATCTTAGAGAAGAGGTCTACCACTACGAAGATGACAGTATTGTCTGAAGATCTGGGAAGTTCGACTATGAATTCCATCGAAACCGTGGACCAGGGTTGTTTGGGTACTGGTAGGTTCTGTAGTAACCCAAGTGGTAGTTGATGTGAAGGTTTGCAAGTCTCACAGATTGGACAAGATTTGATGTAATCCTTAACAGTGAGTTTCATGGACGGCCACCAAAAAGATCTTTGCAGGAGGTCTAGAGTCTTATGGATACCCAAGTGTCCAGTAAGAGGTGTATCATGTGCAGACGATACGACCTTTGTGCGTAGAGATGGAGGGACGTATAGTTTAGAATGGTGAGTAAGTAAACCCCTCTCGCCCAGGGTGAGGGGCTATAAAGATGTAGTACTATCTGATTCTTGATGGGTCTTTAAATCCTGGATATGGTTTGTGAGAATTCCCAGAATGGAATCCCTCGGGACTATGGTAGAAGGGCATGGGGAGACAGTGGGTTTTACGTCTTTTCGTGAGAGGGCGTCTGCTTTGCCGTTTTTCGTACCAGGACGGTATGTTATAATGTAGGAGAACTGAGAGAAATACAGGCTCCAGCGGAGCTGGCGAGCAGATAGTCCGGTTGTTTTGGAGGAACTGAAGGTTCTTTTGGTCAGTGTATATCACAACTGGGTGTTCAGCCCGCTCCAAGAGATGTCTCCACTGGTCGAAGGAACATTTAATAGCGAGCAATTCCTATTCGCCAACTGGGTAATTTAACTCGGGTGGCGTCATAAGTCTGGAGAAGTATGAGACTGGATGCAGGACCGATGGCATACTCTGATGCATCCACCTCAAGGATAAATTGGAAACTTGTGTTTGGTAGTTGGAGGATGGGAGAAGTAGTAAACCTAGTCTTGAGAAGCTTGAATGCTTGTTGGGCGTTAGGAGTCCAGAGGAAAGGCGTCTTTGTCTTGGTTAAGTTACTAAGGGGCTGTGCTATAGCTGCGAAGTTATGGATAAAACGTCTGTAGAAGTTGGCAAAGCCAAGAAACCTCTGAACCTCCTTTACAGTAGTAGGTCTTGGCCACTGGGTTATCGCTGAAATCTTAGTGTCCTCCATCTGGATTTGACCTTCACTAATTAACCAAGGAAGGAGACCTTCCTGACATTGAACAAGCACTTCTCCAGTTTCACATACAGCCTATGTGCACGTAGCCTGGATAGGGCCACTCTAACATGTGAGAAGTGTGCAGAAATAGATGGGGAGTAGATCAGAATGTCATCTAGGTATACGACAAGAAAGGTGTCTAGTATGTCACGGAATATATCGTTAATCAGATTTTCGAATGTTGCCGGTGCATTGCATAGACCGAATGGCATGACTGTATACTCAAAAAGACCATACCTGGTCCTAAATGCAGTCAGCCACTCGTCACTGGACCTTATTCTAACAAGGTTATAGGCGCCCCTTAAATCAAGCTTGGTGAAGAACTTAGCGCCACGTAACCTCTCAATCAATTCTGGGATGAGAGGCAAAGGCTACCTGTTTTTTTTGGTACGTTTGTTCAACTCCCGATAATCAATAATTGGGCGTAGGGTCCCATCCTTGTTTTTAACAAAAAAGATACCTGCTCCAGCGGGTGAGGTAGAGGGACGTATAAATCCCTTTTTAAGGTTTTCTGTAATGTACTCCTTGAGGAACTGGAGTTCAGGTCTGGATAGTGGGTATATGTGGCCATAAGGGATAGTAGCACCCGGGAGCAGCTCTATGGGGCAATCGTATGGTCTGTGAGGGGGAAGTGAGGCAGCTTCAACCTTATTGAAAACATCTGCAAAATCTAAATACTGTGTAGGTATAGAAGGAGGAGTCAAAGCAAGAACAGAGTTGTTAGGGAAACAGGTGTTGGTGCAGAATTGGGAAGGAAAAGAAAGGGAGAGGTTATCCCAATGGAAAGCAGGTTGATGGAGCTGAAGCCAAGTGATACCCAGGACTACCGGATAAATAGGAGAGGAGATGATATCAAATGTAAGAGATTCACAATGACCAGAAGGGGTGGTGACAAGAAGTTGTACGGTTTGTTGTGAAACGTAAGAGGAGGCCTTGGTTTTGGAATAGAAACAATGCTTTTTGCTAGTTATCGACATGATCAGTAGATGCACAATACATGCAAAGGTTGAGACTACGGCGTCTGTTCTTCTCTTGTGGGGAAAGAGGTCCCCTTAGGAAACTGATATCCATGGGCTGATCTGGAGGCGAGGTAGGGGTAGGAGGAGTTGGCAACTGTTTACGAGAGGGCAGACTGGAAGTAGACTTTTCTTGTTTCCTCTCCCTAAGTCTCCTATCTATGGTAATGGTCAGAGAATAGAAATCTTCCAAGCGATCGTGTATGCCAGTTCTAGGCAATTCGTCTTTTATCTCCTCAGAGAGGCCTAGGCGGTATTGATTTTTAAGGGAGATCTCGTTCCAGAGAGAATCTCTGGCCCAAATTTTGAAGCGGGTTATGTACTCCTTGACGGGAGCTTTTAATTGTTTTAAGCCCCTATGTTTGCTTTCTGCGGTTATCTGGCGATAGGGGTCATCGTAGAGACTGGAGATAGCCTTGAGAAAGGCATCCAGGGAGTTCAGGATTTGATCCTGTGACTCATAGAAACTGTTTGCCCATACCCTTGGCTCCCCTCTAAGGTAGGAGAGAATAGTGAGGACCTTAGACCTATCCGTGGGGTATGTCCTAGGTCTTAGTTCAAAGAGAAGAAGGCAGGCGTTTCTGAATTGGCGGAAAGTGGAGCGGTCACCAGAAAACTTTTCTGGGTATGACACCTGAGGTTCAGCCTGGTGTTCAGAACCAGCGTTTTTTGAGGACAACACTTCTCTCAGGCAGGCCTCGAGGCTTTGGTTTTCTACCTGCAGATCCCTGAATGCCTGGGTCAGATTATCCAGACGCTGATTCAGGTTAAGCAACTGAGGCGTTACATCTCTGTGCTCCATGACGTATGTTTTTAGGGCTGGTTTATTATGTAAGGTTTACCTGGTGACAGGTGAGAGATATCAACTATGAGTGATTTTTAAAAGTGGAACTGGTTGCTTGCTAGTAAGTAAGCAAACTCCAGTTGCACTTGAATTATTGTAGCCTTATAGGGAAGACCAGAATAATAAATGTATTAATGGTACACAGTAGAAGGCTTAAATAAACAAGTGTTTGCAGAGGTAATAACGGTAGCAGGTTTAGCATAAGCAAGGACTGATCACTACTTAGTACATGCAATACTGGCAGAAAAGGAAGTAGTGGGAAACACAATACAGCACAGAGAAGAGAACCTAAGCAGTTCATGAAAGTCACAGTAGGTTATGCAGACAAGTAAAGGTAACAACTACATACAGTCTCCTACTGAACCTGATAACTTCCCCTGTGATGCGTAGGTTATACTTCAGGAGCGGAGGGCAGGAACACTGAGAGAATCCATCCTGCTCGTAAGTGCCGCAAACCGGATCCGTTGAGAGCTCTCAAGGCTGACCTGTATGCTGTGCGCTGCGTGTTGTGGCTACGCTCCCTGAACCAGCTGGAGGGGGTGACGTCAGAGCTGAGTAACTTCGGCTGAAGCGGAGCGGCAGTGAGATTTCCTTCCGACAGAGAAGGCTGTAAGATAAATTGCTACAAATACTTTAGACTCAGGTTAGAGCTGGTGGTTTGTAAGGCTAACACTTCAATAAACCACCAATGTGGTATTGCGGCTTGCTTAATTTTATAGGTAGAAACAGGAAGTGGAATTAGCTGTAAAGGTGGAATTGGCAGATGTAAGAGCAACTGCATAAAGGTGGAATTGTGGAAATGCAGACACATGACACCCAATCCCCAAGAGCTCTATAAAACCCCTCACAGATACCGTAGTCCTTTCTTTGCCTCCACTGGAGGTTTTCAATCAGTTGAGGCCCAGAGTACAGTGCTTGTCACAGGCTAGCTTTTATTTGTTGTGCTTTTTTCAGCTGATTGTAGACCAGCATGATTAGAGGGACAATAAAGTCAAAATTAAACTTTCATGATTCGGATAAAGCGTGCCGTTTGAAACAACTTTTCAATTTACTTCTGTTATCAAATTCGCTTTATTCTCTTGGTATTTTATTTGTAGCTTTGTTATACAATGTTGCCAAACACTGCTGCCATAGAGTACTAAAGACACGTGCACACTCCTGAGCTCTTATGAGCCTACCTAATTTTACTCTTAAATAAGATACCAAGAGAACTAAGCAAATTTGATAACAGAAGTAAATAGGAAAGTTGTTTCAAATTACATGCGCTGTCCGAATCATGAAAGTTTAATTTTTGACTTTACTGTCCCTTTAAATCACTTCTAGAAACTGAACTGTCTCTTTTATTTTATTTTTTTAGGTGACTAATGGAGGTCAAAATGAGAACAAAATGAAGAATCTTCCAGTACCAGTTTATTTAAGACCTTTGGATGAAAAAGACACATCAATGAAGGTGAGCACATTTCTTAAATATTTACAAAATGGGAAAACAATTAAATTGTCATTCTAATTATAACTTAAAGGGACAGTTTAGTCAAAATTTAGCTTTCATTATTCAGATAGGGCAATTTTAAACAACTTTCCAAATTACTTTTATCATCAAATTTGCTTTGTTCACTTGGTATTCTTTGTTAGAAACTAAACCTAGAAGTGGCATTTCGCAGCCTTCTAATTACCAAAAAGCAACGCTAAAGCCATATATGTCTATTTCTGAAGAAAGGGGATCCCAGAGAAGCATTTACAATCATTTATGCCATAATTGCACAAGCTGTTTGTAAATAATTTCAGTGAGAAACCTAAAATTGTGAAAATATAAAAAATAAAAAAAATTATTTGATCGCATTTGGCGGTGAAATGGTGGCATGAAATATACCAAGATGGGCCTAGATCAATACTTGGGGTTGTCTACTACACTACAGCTAAAATTAACCCTAGACACTCCCTCCGTGCTCCCTAATTAACCCCGTCACTGCTGGGCATAATACACGTGTGATGCGCAGTGGCCTTCTAATTACCAAAAAGCAATGCCAAAGCCATATATGTCTGCTATTTCTGAGCAAAGGGGATCCCAGAGAAGCATTTACAACCATTTATGCCATAATTGCACAAGCTGTGAAAAATGTGAACGATTTTTTTTTATTTGATCGCATTTGGCGGTGAAATGGTGGCATGAAATATACCATAATGGGCCTTGATCAATACTTTGGGATGTCTTCTAAAAAAAAAATATATACATGTCAATGGATATTCAGGGATTCCTGAAAGATATCAGTGTCCCAATGTAACTAGCACTAATTTTGAAAAAAAAAAGTGGTTTGGAAATAGCAAAGTGCTACTTGTATTTATTGCCCTATAACTTGCAAAAAAAACAAAGAACATGTAAACATTGTGTATTTCTAAACTCAGGACAAAATTTAGAAACTATTTAGCATGGGTGTTTTTTGGTGGTTGTAGATGTGTAACAGATTTTGGGGGTCAAAGTTAGAAAAAGTGCGGGTTTTTTTTCCATTTTTTCCTCATATTTTGTATTTTTTTTATAGCAAATTATAAGATATGATGAAAATAATGGTATCTTTTGAAAGTCCATTTAATGGCGATAAAAACTGTATATAATGTGTGCGGGTACAGTAAATGAGTAAGAGGAAAATTACAGCTAAACACAAACACCGCAAAAATGTAAAAATAGCCTTGGTCCCAAACGGACAGAAAATGGAAAAGTGCTGTGGTCATTAAGGGGTTAAATATTTATATAATAAGTGTAAAGTTTTAGTATCTATAAAACAATGGGAGCTGCCATGTTGTAAATTAGGTTACCTTCTCTGCTGTGACCAATTAGGGACAGTTATACATAGATCACTAGAGTGTGCAGCCGATGGCTGTGTGGAATATAACAGTGTTCTGCACTTCCAGAACAGAAACTGAAAAGGGGGGCAAAATAAATAATGAAAGTATATTGCAGAGTTTTTTTTTATATATACATTTTATCTTTTTATATTACCATCTCAAAGTGTTTATTATTACATATCAGTGGTTGAGCTCTTGAGCTCTTCACCTGAGAAAGTTTTAAGTTTCCAATCTCAGTAGAGATTCCTTAGTGGCAATAATCTAAAATTCTTCTGTAAATAGTAATGAAATTAGCAATATTTTAACTAAAATTTCCTTTAAAAAGTCATTTGTAGCTTATTATGTCCATAATTTACTTCAAATTTGCTTTGTTCTCTTGGTATTCTTAGTGAAAGCTAAACCTATAAACCCTTGAAGGCCGCCTTTTATCCGAATTTGACAGTTGTTCACAGCTAGAGGGCGCTAGTTCACGTGTGCCATATAGATAACATTGTGCTCACGCCCATGGAGTTGCGTATGAGAGGGCACCGATTGGCTAACATGCAAGCCTGTCAAAAGAACTGAAATAAGGGGGCAGTCTAGCTACAAGTTAATCGGAGGTAAAAACGGGGGGTCGCACATTTCTAAAGCTCCACAAAAATTCTACATTTATAAGCCTAAATGACCACTCGGTTGAATGAATTATAGCCCAAAAGTGAGACCGAGGGGCGGAGCTAGCTAGCTTCCAGAGCAGACGTGTGTGACTAGAGCTCCTGACATAATTATGCATAAGTGAGATAAAAACTAATATTACTGCATACAAAATTGTATTAGATCACCCCTGTAACTAAGCGACTAGGCAGGCTGTCATTGATGTGCCAGCAGCAGCCGAGAGTGGTGAAACTGGAGGAACTCCAGCCTTGGGCCCTTAGGCCGAGATCGTAAGAGCACCTGGGACTCCTTACCGCAACTGATCCCTCACCTCACCCTGAAGGGTAAGCGTTGTCAGCCCAGAATCGTAAGGATCATAAGGATCATTTCCAGCTGGACATGGACACTCGATCTGCTGTTTGAGTGGATCTAGCCCCTACGTAGCACTACGCACCGTTACTATCTGCACTCCACAGACTCTAATAATTTGCACAATGAAGGACCTATATAGCGCAGCACAAGCCTTGCTGAAAGATTTTGAAACCGCAATGCTGGCTAGGTTTGATGCCCTCTTAATGAAAATGCAGTCTGTTAGAGTTTGTGACTCTGGTGCTGCGGTGGAGGAGATGGGCCCTATCAGAGTCAAATGTAGAGATACGCAGCCCAACCTATATTTGTTGCCTAGAGAGGACAGATTTACTCAGCCCACGCTAACTTACACTGAGGAACTGTTGCCCTTCCCGAGTGAGGGGAGTCTGCTGGATGGGTCTCCTGGGCGTGGGTTATTTCTGGATGACGACGTTACCCACTCCATGCCTCCTCGGTCCCCTGGTTTTGAGGAAGGTACATTGGAGTCCCAGAGACCACAACGTGCCGTGGGTTGGCAGGAAAAGAATATTCAGCGCTCCCCTTTGCTGGGATTCAGTGCAGGTCAGCCATCTTTGATCTTGCCCAAGCTCTTGTTTAGGAGACTAGCTGCGATTGAAACTGCCCCAACGGGCTGTGTGGAGCATGGCCATGCAGCTTTATCACCGGCCTGCAGGACAGGAGTAGGCTGAAGAGAAACACTCAATGCTGATTTGAGTTACAGGACATTGACGTTTCGCTGATGTGATGTCTGGCGATTTTAATTTTACAGTTTATTAAGAGTCCAGTTGCTGAACGGTATATACTGTTTTTATGAAGCCCTAGGGCTGATCTAACACTGCACTCTATGTGCTGGATAGCTTGACAAAGACTATATGTGGGACTAAATGTTATGAGAGTGCTATCTATGCATTACCACTTCAGTGTCGATTTAAACTGATAAATAAGTATTCTAAGTAAGGATCTTCATGTTTAGACTCATTATGTATCTGTTAGTGAATCAATCTAGTTAATTATTTCCTGTAATTATATATTTCCTAAAGATAACATCCCTAGAGCCCTTATTATACCTCTCCTGGGACTCTTTTGCACATACAAATGTAATGAGTCAGTTCCGTGAAAATTATGGTGGTCTCCTACTGATAATATAAGATGTGAGGAGGAGAACATTTACACCAAATATGATTTAGGTTACATGGCTCATCCAAGAAAGGGGACTTCATCACCAACCCTGAGGCTGCCGCCTTCCCCCCCCCCCCTGTGAGGTAAGGGATAAATAGTTTATCCTCCACACTCCCTATTTGAAAGAGTTAGGCAGTCTCTGTCCTGTTCGTGGAGCCTCTGGTTTGGTTTTTACCTGTATGCGTGTAGGAATGGCTCTCCGTATCTTAATATTGAAAGATTGTTTATCTGTATTATTCTGTGTATCAAAATCTGCAAACTGGCTATCCCTACAATTTTGACATAAATATTAGCTCAAGTATATATTCAGTGTATATGAAAGATTTATTGGTAGGTTGCTTTAATGCTGGAAGGTCTAAGGTAAATAACATGTGTTTCCCACGTTTCCACCGAATAGGATCTTATGGGATGAATAAAAATAAATAGAGATGTTGGTTAATTTTAACTATAAATTGGATGTGTATTGACACCTAGGGAAGTCATGATCGCTCCTCTTTCAACATAGTGCAACTAGACTTGACTGTGATTAGTTATATTCCTTCACCTATTAGTATTCAGACTTCCTGGTGAAGTAGTTTCTGCAGCTTTGTTACTCTGATATAATGTTTAGCATGTGTATTTTTAATGTTATGTTTAAGTTTACCACCTCCTTCAATTGTGATACTAGTTTTCCGGACCTATCCAGGGTCCTAGTAGACATATGAAGGAACCTGTAAAGTTTAGCCCTCGATTGGGCCTGCATTACCCAAAAATCCTGTGATTAGCAAATCGATTCTATTGGGGTCGGAAAGTGGCCTCAGGTGTCTTTGAGGGAAAAAGAGGGCGCTTTTAGGTTTGCTCCCTAATACATAATCATCTGAGCTATGTTTCAATTTGGGAACACTATGTAACAGTTATGATAAGGGAACTATCCCTAAATATGTGTTTATGTATTTATTATGTCCTCTATATTTATTTTGCATCTACTGTTTGTCATAAGTTTGATGGAGCAAACCGTTTACGGTCCTTGTAACTGTTATTCCCTCAATAAAAAAAAATTCTTTACAAAAGTGAGACCGACGATTAGAGGGACTGGACCTAACTGGTTGAGCAGTCAGAGCCCAGAAGAGGATGAGACAACCGAGCTGTGTACTTCATTAGCGGGTCATCTGGTGCAGAAGCCATTAAGAAGCGGCCATCTTCCTGCCCACATGGTACAGTATAGCCCTAAAAGCTCAAACTCCTCTATATACCGCATACCAAGACTTTTTGGATAACCCAGAAGAGCGGCTACGTTCTCCAATTTTCCCTTTATTACCACAAAGCATTCCACGGCCTCTACACTTACCGCTATGGAAGAGCTCTGTAATATGGTGGGCGCAATGCTAAAAGATACAGAGAGAGCTTATCCACATAATAATAAGACATACCTCCCCTCAACATCCCACTGAGACACGGTTGAGTCCGGAGATGGAACCTGTCTGCAATACCGAAGACTATGAGATAAGTAAACAACGGGAACCATACTCATACGTCTGGCCATTGCCAGATAGAACTCTTGAGGTGGAAAAAGTAACTGACGCAGAACATAGGCCACAAAGAGCCATCACGGCCTAACAGTCATTCGCTGGAGTAGTAACTGCCGGATATGAGTATCTACCGACGCGGACTGAAGCTTTGAAGATGTATAAGAATAGTTGGAGTCCTGACAAACAGCAACGAGCTGAGGAACAAACTGCGGTTCTTACAATATGGTCAATGCGACTGGTCTGCTACAATCAGGGACTGGGTATCTCTGGCCATGCTAAAGCCGGTATCGGGTAAGAGGCTAATCAGACGGTCATCATAGTCAGCCTATGCCAGCTTTCTCCACATTAATGACCGCTGCAACCTATAAACACTGGACTCTCAGAAAACAGGAATTAAATTACTATACCCTTGACTAGTCCTGGGGACAATACCACGATCTAGACATATTTATTTGTGTTCGGTCTTATGTCATAGTCTGTTATTTCAAGTGTTCCTCTCTAGGGAAAAGTGATAGTGATGATACAGTGTTATAAAGTAAACAGGTATGCTATGCTTTCTTGTTTATATTTAGGAGGTTCTGATTATATATCCTGATAGTTCAGAACGTTTGTAGCCAATGTTTTTCATGTTTTTACTGTCATAGGAAGACTACTTTGGCTGATCTGATATGTATGTGCTACCTTACATAGCATACTTGTCTGCTTGTTGTTCTCTAAATCTTTTTTTTTTTTAATATTTCTATATTTTGTGTCTAGCAGAGCTGAAAAAGGTATGATAATATGTATGATGGATACCCAGTACTTATGTGACCAAGCTGTTTTGTCATAAAGTTAGTGGGAGTGAATCCATTGTAATTTATATGGCCAGTTCAGCCACTGAGTCAGCTTATCCTAACATCCACCTTAGGCACAATAGAGAGAAATCATTTAGTTCCTGGCTACCACTGCCCTAGGGGGTAATAATAGTTTTACATGGTGGTTGCTCTGTCAGCGGCCGGGATGGCGCAGCCTAGACCATATTCTACAACCTTGCGAGGAATATGTACAGTATTAAGACCCACTCATGCCTTAGATGTTGCCCTTATACCTGACTACTCATATATTCCCATCCAACCTTGCGGTACCGGTGTGTACTGACGTTTTTCCTATACCTAAAAGGCTTACAGAAATTATTAGCAAGGAGTGGGATAGACCCGGTGTGCCCTTTTCCCCTCCTCCGATATTTAGAAAAATGTTCCCAATAGACGCCACCACACGAGACTTATGGCAGACGGTCCCTAAGGTGGAGGGAGCAGTTTCTACTTTAGCTAAACGTACCACTATCCCGGTGGAGGATAGTTGTGCTTTTTCGGATCCAATGGATAAAAAATTAGAAGGTTACCTTAAGAAAATGTTTGTTCAACAAGGTTTTATCTTACAGCCCCTTGCATGCATTGCTCCTGTCACTGCTGCTGCAGAATTTTGGTTTGAGTCTCTGGAAGAGGCCATTCGCACAGCTCCATTGGATGAGATTATGGCCAAGCTTAAAGCACTTAAGCTAGCTAATGCATTTGTTTCTGATGCCGTTGTACATTTAACCAAACTAACGGCTAAGAACTCCGGATTCGCCATCCAGGCGCACAGAGCGCTATGGCTTAAATCCTGGTCAGCTGACGTGACTTCTAAATCTAAATTGCTTAATATTCCTTTCAAAGGGCAGACCTTATTCGGGCCCGGCTTGAAAGAAATTATTGCTGACATTACTGGAGGTAAGGGTCATACTCTTCCTCAGGACAGGGCCAAATCAAAGGCCAAACAGTCTAATTTTCGTGCCTTTTGTAACTTCAAGGCAGGAGCAGCATCAACTTCCTCCGCTCCAAAACAGGAAGGACCTGTTGCTCGTTACAGACAGGGCTGGAAAGCTAACCAGCCCTGGAACAAGGGCAAGCAGGCCAGAAAGCCTACTTCTGCCCCTAAGACAGCATGAAGAGAGGGTCCCCTATCCGGAAACGGATCTAGTGGGGGGGCAGACTTTCTCTCTTCGCCCAGGCTTGGGCAAGAGATGTCCAGGATCCCTGGGCGTTGGAGATCATATCTCAGGGATATCTTCTGGACTTCAAAGCTTCTCCTCCACAAGGGAGATTTCATCTTTCAAGGTTATCAGCAAACCAAATAAAGAAAGAGGCATTTCTACGCTGTGTACAAGACCTCTTAGTAATGGGGGTGATCCACCCAGTTCCGCGGACGGAACAAGGGCAAGGGTTTTACTCAAATCTGTTTGTGGTTCCCAAGAAAGAGGGAACCTTCAGACCAATCTTGGACCTAAAAATCTTAATCAAATTCCTAAGAGTTCCATCATTCAAAATGGAAACTATTCGAACCATCCTACCCATGATCCAAGAGGGTCAATACATGACCACAGTAGACTTAAAGGATGCCTAATTTCATATACCGATTCACAAAGATCATTATCGGTACCTAAGATTTGCCTTTCTAGACAGGCATTACCAGTTTGTAGCTCTTCCCTTCGGGTTAGCTACGGCCCCGAGAATTTTTACAAAGGTTCTGGGCTCACTTCTAGCGGTGCTAAGACCGCGAGGCATAGCGGTGGCTCCGTACCTAGACGACATTCTGATACAAGCGTCAAGTTTTCAAATTGCCAAGTCTCATACAGAGATAGTTCTGGCATTTCTGAGGTCGCATGGGTGGAAGGTGAACGTGGAAAAGAGTTCTCTATCACCACTCACAAGAGTCTCCTTCCTAGGGACTCTGATAGATTCTGTAGAAATGAAAATTTACCTGACGGAGGCCAGGTTATCAAAACTTTTAAATGCTTGCCGTGCCCTTCATTCCATTCCACGCCCGTCAGTAGCTCAGTGCATGGAAGTAATCGGCTTAATGGTAGCGGCGATGGACATAGTACCATTTGCGCGCCTGCATCTCAGACCTCTGCAATTATGCATGCTAAGTCAGTGGAATGGGGATTACTCAGATTTGTCCCCTCTACTAAATCTGGATCAAGAGACCAGAGATTCTCTTCTCAGGTGGCTTTCTCTGGTTTATCTGTCCAAGGGGATGACCTTTCGCAGACCAGATTGGACAATTGTAACAACAGATGCCAGCCTTCTAGGTTGGGGCGCAGTCTGGAACTCCCTGAAGGCTCAGGGATTATGGACTCAGGAGAAACTCCTCCCAATAAGTATTCTGGAGTTGAGAGCAATATTCAATGCTCTTCTAGCTTGGCCTCAGCAACACTGAGGTTCATCAGATTTCAGTCGGACAACATCACGACTGTGGCTTACATCAACCATCAAGGGGGAATCAGGAGTTCCCTAGCGATGTTGGAAGTCTCAAAGATAATTTGCTGGGCAGAGTCTCACTCTTGCCACCTGTCAGCGATCTACATCCCAGGCGTGGAGAACTGGGAGGCGGATTTTCTAAGTCGCCAGACTTTTCATCCGGGGGAGTGGGAACTTCATCCGGAGGTTTTCGCTCAACTGATTCAGCGTTGGGGCAAACCAGAACTGGATCTCATGGCATCTCGCCAGAACGCCAATCTTCCTTGTTACGGATCCAGGTCCAGGGACCCGGGAGCGGCGCTGATAGATGCTCTGGCAGCCCCTTGGGTCTTCAACATGGCTTATGTGTTTGCACCATTTCCGATGCTACCTCGACTGATTGCCAAGATCAAACAGGAGAGAGCATTGGTGATTCTTATAGCGCCTGCGTGGCCACGCAGGACCTGGTATGCAGACCTAGTGGACATGTCGTCCTGTCCACCATGGTCTCTACCTCTGAGGCAGGACCTTCTAATACAGGGTCCTTTCAACCATCCAAATCTAATTTCTCTGAGGCTGACTGCATGGAGATTGAACGCTTGATCCTATCAAAGCGTGGCTTCACGGAGTCAGTTATTGATACCTTAATACAGGCATGGAAGCCTGTTACCAGAAAGATTTACCATAAGATATGGCGTAAATATTTATATTGGTGCGAATCCAAGGGTTACTCATGGAGTAAGGTTAGGATTCCTAGGATATTGTCCTTTCTACAAGAGGGTTTAGAATAGGGCTTATCTGCTAGTTTGTTAAAGGGACAGATTTCTACTCTGTCTATTCTCTTACACAAACGTCTGGCAGAAGTTCCAGACGTCCAGGCTTTTTGTCAGGCTTTGGCTAGGATTAAGCCTGTGTTTAAGACGGTTGCTCCTCCGTGGAGCTTAAACTTGGTTCTTAAAGTTCTTCAAGGGGTTCCGTTTGAACCCCTTCATTCCATTGATATTAAGCTTTTATCTTGGAAAGTTCTTTTTTTGATGGCTATTTCCTCGGCTCGAAGAGTCTCTGAGTTATCGGCCTTACATTGTGATTCTCCTTATCTGATTTTCCATTCAGACAAGGTAGTTCTGCGTACAAAACCTGGGTTTTTACCTAAAGTAGTTTCTAACAGGAATATCAATCAGGAGATTGTTGTTCCATCATTATGTCCTAATCCTTCTTCAAAGAAGGAACGACTTTTGCATAATCTGGACGTAGTCCGTGCCCTGAAGTACTATTTACAAGCAACTAAGGATTTTCGTCAAACTTCTTCCCTGTTTGTCGTGTATTTTGGTCAGAGGAGAGGTCAAAAAGCTTCGGCAACCTCTCTCTCTTTTTGGCTTCGTAGCATAATACGTTTATCCTAGGAGACTGCTGGACAGCAGCTTCCTGAAAGAATTACAGCTCATTCCACTAGAGCTGTGGCTTCCACCTGGGCCTTTAAGAATGAGGCCTCTGTTGAACAGATTTGCAAGGCTGCAACTTGGTCTTCGCTTCACACTTTTTCAAAATTTTACAAATTTGACACTTTTGCTTCTTCGGAGGCTGTTTTTGGGAGAAAGGTTCTACAGGCAGTGGTTCCTTCCGTTTAAGTTCCTGCCTTGTCCCTCCCATCATCCGTGTACTTTGGCTTTGGTATTGGTATCCCATAAGTAATGGATGACCCGTGGACTGAATACACTTAACAAGAGAAAACATAATTTATGCTTACCTGATAAATTTATTTCTCTTGTAGTGTATTCAGTCCACGGCCCGTCCTGTCTTTTTAAGGCAGATCTAAATTTTAATTAAAACTCCAGTCACCACTGCACCCTATGGTTTCTCCTTTCTTGTCTTGTTTCGGTCGAATGACTGGATATGACATGTGAGGGGAGGAGCTATATAGCAGCTCTGCTTGGGTGATCCTCTTGCAACTTCCTGTTGGGAAGGGAATATATCCCATAAGAAATGGATGACCCGTGGACTGAAAATACTACAAGAGAAATAAATTTATCAGGTAAGCATAAATTATGTTTTTAGGGGTCTACATGAACCCCTTGCGCACTATTTGGAGGTTACGTTTTATAAGTGGCTCAACCATAGTATAAGGGGATATATGACCATATCTTTAAGTTGAAAATGTAAAAATGAGCTGATGCGCTATCCGGTTCTCTTTTCACTCACACTACTATATTTTGAGACATTCATATTCTATACTACATTGCATTATTCTATGATAGCTCTTGTAAGATGTACAAATTTGCAATGTTTGTGTTGCTTCATGACATCTGTACACTTCAATGTGTCAAAATTAAACTTTCATTTTTCAGACAGGACTTGTAATTTTAATCAACTTTCCAATTTACTTTCAAATTTGCTTTATCTTGGTATTCTTAGTTGAAACTAAACCTAGGTAGACTCATATGATAATTTCTAAGCCCTTAAAGGCCGCCTCTTGTCGCATGCTTTTTAAATTGCTTTTCACAACAAGAAGCTGATAGTTCATGTGTGCCATATAGGTAACACTGTGTCCACGTCCGGGAAGTTATTTAAGATTTAGCACAACACAGTATTAAATGCAAGTCAATAGATAATAAATAGTTAGTCATGTGATCAGGGGGCTGTCAGAAGATGCTAAGATGAAAGGTAATCACAGAGGTAAAAAGTGTATTAATAGAACTGTGCTGGTTATGCAGAACTGGAGAATAAAAATTCTATTGTAGACTGTCCCTTCAAGGTAATCGTGTTGGTTATGCAAAACTAGGGAATGGGTAATAAAGGAATTATCTATCGTTTTAAACAATATAAATTCTGGAGTAGACTGTCCCTTTAATGTGTAGAATGAAAAAGGCAGATGGTTTGTTAGGCAGACTCTGCTGATATAAATAAAAACAAAAAATTAAAAAAAGCAGCAACCAGTGGAACAGCCAGGAGTTTTACTTATAGAACACTTTCTGAGGTACAATTTAGTTAAAATACATTTTAGTCTATTGCAACTAAGGATTTTTTGACGCAAACCTTTTCCTAATGCTGACTGCCCCTTTTAACTTAAATGTCCCTTTAATGGAATCAGTACTACAGTATGAATGCTCATATATTGGGCAGATGTGGTTTTATTTAACGTAACAATGTTTCATACACAGCTATGGTGTGCTGTTGGAGTTAACCTCTCTGGAGGGAAGACAAGAGACGGAGGTTCAATTATAGGAGCCAGTGTATTCTACAGCGATATTCCTGGAGCAGAAGATGATAGTCAGAAACAACGTAGTGAATCTCAGAGCAGTATAGAGAAACTTGAGCATGAACTGAAGGTAAGTTTCTTTTTCAGAGAAGTGAATGAAATGTGATAGTATCTTTAAATCTATGTAAATTAGTAGCTAAGTTAATCATCCTGTAGAGTTGCCAACCGTCCTCCACAAAAGTACTGGACAGTTTTTCAGTGACTGGGCACGATGACAGGTGGTGTCCAGGGCCGGACTGGGAATAAAAAGCAGCCCTGGAAAATTTGGGAACCAGCCCTTTTTTCTGTTCACTTAGTTTAATCTGCACACACCATTTTTCTGAAAGGGGATTACTGGGATACTCCTTCCCTCAATATGTTTTTTTCAAAATTATATTTTCTTTCATGTAATTAGCAAGAGTCCATGAGCTAGTGACGTATGGGATATACATTCCTACCAAGAGGGGCAAAGTTTCCCAAACCTCAAAATGCCTATAAATACACCCCTCACCACACCCACAAATCAGTTTTACAAACTTTGCCTCCTATGGAGGTGGTGAAGTAAGTTTGTGCTAGATTCTACGTTGATATGCGCTCCGCAGCAGGTTGGAGCCCGGTTTTCCTCTCAGCGTGCAGTGAATGTCAGAGGGATGTGAGGAGAGTATTGCCTATTTGAATTCAATGATCTCCTTCTACGGGGTCTATTTCATAGGTTCTCTGTTATCGGTCGTAGAGATTCATCTCTTACCTCCCTTTTCAGATCGACGATATACTCTTATTTATATACCATTACCTCTGCTGATTTTCGTTTCAGTACTGGTTTGGCTTTCTACAACATGTAGATGAGTGTCCTGGGGTAAGTAAGTCTTATTTTCTGTGACACTCTAAGCTATGGTTGGGCACTTTTTTATAAAGTTCTAAATATATGTATTCAAACATTTATTTGCCTTGACTCAGGATGTTCAACATTCCTTATTTCAGACAGTCAGTTTCATATTTGGGATAATGCATATGAATAAATCAATTTTTTTCTTACCTTAAAATTTGACTTTTTCCCTGTGGGCTGTTAGGCTCGCGGGGGCTGAAAATGCTTCATTTTATTGCGTCATTCTTGGCGCGGACTTTTTTGGCGCAAATTTTTTTTTCTGTTTCCGGCGTCATACGTGTCGCCGGAAGTTGCGTCATTTTTTACTTTCTTTGGCGCCAAAAGTGTTGGCGTTCCGGATGTGGCGTCATTTTTGGCGCCAAAAGCATTTAGGCGCCAAATAATGTGGGCGTCATTTTTGGCGCTAAAAAAATATGGGCGTCACTATTGTCTCCACATTATTTAAGTCTCATTATTTATTGCTTCTGGTTGCTAGAAGCTTGTTCACTGGCATTTTTTCCCATTCCTGAAACTGTCATTTAAGGAATTTGATCAATTTTGCTTTATATGTTGTTTTTTCTATTACATATTGCAAGATGTCCCACGTTGATACTGAGTTAGAAGATACTTCTGGAAAATCGCTGCCTGGGGCTGGAGCTACCAAAGCTAAGTGTATCTGCTGTAAACTTATGGTATCTGTTCCTCCAGCTGTTGTTTGTACTGTTTGTCATGACAAACTTGTTAATGCAGATAATATTTCCTTTAGTAATGTACCATTACCTGTTGCTGTTCCGTCAACATCTAATACTCAGAGTGTTCCTGATAACATAAGAGATTTTGTTTCTAAATCCATTAAGAAGGCTATGTCTGTTATTCCTTCTTCTAGTAAACGTAAAAAATCTTTTAAAACTTCTCATTTTTCAGATTAATTTTTAAATGAACATCATCATTCTGATTCTGATAATGGTTCTTCTGGTTCAGAGGATTGTGTCTCAGAGGTTGATGCTGATAAATCTTCATATTTATTTAAAATGGAATTTATTCGTTCTTTACTTAAAGAAGTCCTAATTGCATTAGAAATTGAGGATTCTGGTCCCCTTGATACTAAATCTAAACGTTTAGATAAGGTTTTTAAATCTCCTGTAGTTATTCCAGAAGTTTTTCCTGTCCCTAGTGCTATTTCTGAAGTAATTTCCAGGGAATGGAATCATTTGGGTAATTGGGACAAAATCCCTAAGGTTGATGGGGCTGTCTCTACTCTTGCTAAGCGTACTACTATTCCTACGGCAGATGGTACTTCCTTTAAGGATCCTTTAGATAGGAAAATTGAATCCTTTCTAAGAAAAGCTTACTTGTGTTCAGGTAATCTTCTTAGACCTGCTATATCTTTAGCGGATGTTGCTGCAGCTTCAACTTTTTGGTTAGAAGCTTTAGCGCAACAAGTAACAGATCATAATTCTCATAGCATTATTATTCTTCTTCAACATGCTAATAATTTTATTTGTGATGCCATCTTTGATATCATTAGAGTTGATGTCAGGTATATGTCTCTAGCTATTTTAGCTAGAAGAGCTTTATGGCTTAAAACTTGGAATGCTGATATGTCTTCTAAGTCTACTCTGCTTTCCCTTTCTTTCCAGGGTAATACATTGTTTGGTTCTCAGTTGGATTCTATTATCTCAACTGTTACTGGAGGGAAAGGAACTTTTTTACCACAGGATAAAAAATCTAAAGGTAAATTTAGGTCTAATAATCGTTTTTCGTTCCTTTCGTCACAACAAGGAACAAAAACCTGATCCTTCATCCTCAGGAGCGGTATCAGTTTGGAAACCATCTTCAGTCTGGAATAAATCCAAGCCTTTTAGAAAATCAAAGCCAGCTCCTAAGTCCACATGAAGGTGCGGCCCTCATTCCAGCTCAGCTGGTAGGGGGCAGATTATGTTTTTTCAAAGAAATTTGGATCAATTCCGTTCACAATCTTTGGATTCAGAACATTGTTTCAGAAGGGTACAGAATTGGCTTCAAGATAAGGCCTCCTGCAAAGAGATTTTTTCTTTCCCGTGTCCCAGTAAACCCAGCGAAGGCTCAAGCATTTCTGAAATGTGTTTCAGATCTAGAGTTGGCTGGAGTAATTATGCCAGTTCCAGTTCTGGAACAGGGACTGGGGTTTTATTCAAATCTCTTCATTGTACCAAAGAAGGAGAATTCCTTCAGACCAGTTCTGGATCTAAAAATATTGAATCGTTATGTAAGGATACCAACATTCAAAATGGTAACTGTAAGGACTATCCTGCCTTTTGTTCAGCAAGGGCATTATATGTCTACAATAGATTTACAGGATGCATATCTGCATATTCCGATTCATCCAGATCACTATCAGTTTCTGAGATTCTCTTTCCTAGACAAGCATTACCAGTTTGTGGCTCTGCCGTTTGGCCTAGCTACAGCTCCAAGAATTTTTACGAAGGTTCTCAGTGCCCTTCTGTCTGTAATCAGAGAACAGGGTATTGTGGTATTTCCTTATTTGGACGATATCTTGGTACTTGCTCAGTCTTCACATTTAGCAGAATCTCATACGAATCGACTTGTGTTGTTTCTTCAACATCATGGTTGGAGGATCAATTTACCAAAAAGTTCATTGATTCCTCAGACTCAGGTAACCTTTTTAGGTTTCCAGATAGATTCAGTGTTACACAAAGATATCTCAATTAATATCTTTAAAACCGATTGTACGACACTCTCTAACGTGGTCGACAGATCACCATCGTTTAGTTCAGGGGGCTTCTTTTGTTCTTCCGACCTGGACTGTAATTTCAACAGATGCAAGTCTTACAGGTTGGGGAGCTGTTTGGGGGTCTCTGACAGCACAAGGGGTTTGGGAATCTCAGGAGGTGAGATTACCGATCAATATTTTGGAACTCCGTGCAATTTTCAGAGCTCTTCAGTCTTGGCCTCTTCTAAAGAGAGAATCGTTCATTTGTTTTCAGACAGACAATGTCACAACTGTGGCATACATCAATCATCAAGGAGGGACTCACAGTCCTCTGGCTATGAAAGAAGTATCTCGAATTCTGGTATGGGCGGAATCCAGCTCCTGTCTAGTTTCTGCGGTTCATATCCCAGGTATAGACAATTGGGAAGCTGATTATCTCAGTCGCCAAACGTTACATCCGGGCGAATGGTCTCTTCACCCAGAGGTATTTCTTTAGATTGTTCAAATGTGGGGACTTCCAGAAATAGATTTGATGGCCTCTCATCTAAACAAGAAACTTCCCAGGTATCTATCCAGATCCAGGGATCCTCAAGCGGTAGCAGTGGATGCATTGTCACTTCCTTGGAAGTATCATCCTGCCTATATCTTTCCGCCTCTAGTTCATCTTCCAAGAGTAATCTCCAAAATTTTGAAGGAATGCTCGTTTGTTCTGCTGGTAGCTCCAGCATGGCCTCACAGGTTTTGGTATGCGGATCTTGTCCGGATGGCCTCTTGCCAACCGTGGACTCTTCCGTTAAGGCCAGACCTTCTGTCGCAAGGTCCTTTTTTCCATCAGGATCTCAAATCCTTAAATTTAAAGGTATGGAGATTGAACGCTTGATTCTTAGTCAAAGAGGTTTCTCTGACTCTGTGATTAATACTATGTTACAGGCTCGTAAATCTGTATCTTGGGATATATATTACAGAGTCTGGAAGACTTATATTTCTTGGTGTCTTTCTCATCATTTTTCCTGGCATTCTTTTAGAATTCCGAGAATTTTACAGTTTCTTCAGGATGGTTTGGATAAGGTTTGTCTGCAAGTTCCTTGAAAGGACAAATCTCTGCTCTTTCTGTTCTTTTTCACAGAAAGATTGCTAATCTTCCTGATATTCATTGTTTTGTACAAGCTTTGGTTCGTATAAAACCTGTCATTAAGTCAATTTCTCCTCCTTGGAGTTTGAATTTGGTTCTGAGGGCTCTTCAAGCTCCTCCGTTTGAACCTATGCATTCATTGGACATTAAATTACTTTCTTGGAAAGTTTTGTTCCTTTTGGCCATCTCTTCTGCCACAATAGTCTCTGAATTATCTGCTCTTTCTTGTGAGTCTCCTTTTCTGATTTTTCACCAGGATAAGGCGGTGTTGCGAACTTCTTTTAAATTTTTACCTAAGGTTGTGAATTCCAACAACATTAGTAGAGAAATTGTGGTTCCTTCATTATGTCCTAATCCTAAGAATTCTAAGGAGAAATCATTGCATTCTTTGGATGTAGTTAGAGCTTTGAAATATTAGGTTGAAGCTACTAAGAATTTCCGAAAGACTTCTAGTCTATTTGTTATCTTTTCCGGTTCTAGGAAAGGTCAGAAGGCCTCTGCCATTTCTTTGGCATCTTGGTTGAAATCTTTAATTCATCATGCTTATGTTGAGTCGGGTAAAACTCTGCCTCAAAGGATTACAGCTCATTCTACTAGGTCAGTTTCTACTTCCTGGGCGTTTAGGAATGAAGCTTCGGTTGATCAGATTTGCAAAGCAGCAACTTGGTCTTCTTTGCATACTTTTACTAAATTCTACCATTTTGATGTATTTTCTTCTTCTGAAGCTGTCTTTGGTAGAAAAGTACTTCAGGCAGCTGTTTCAGTTTGAATCTTCTGCTTATATTTTCAGTTTTTTTCTTTATAAGATTTAAACTTTATTTTTGGGTGTGGATTTTTTTCAGCGGAATTGGCTGTCTTTATTTTATCCCTCCCTCTCTAGTGACTCTTGCGTGGAAGATCCACATCTTGGGTAGTCATTATCCCATACGTCACTAGCTCATGGACTCTTGCTAATTACATGAAAGAAAACATAATTTATGTAAGAACTTACCTGATAAATTAATTTCTTTCATATTAGCAAGAGTCCATGAGGCCCACCCTTTTTTTGTGGTGGTGATGATTTTTTTTATATAAAGCACAATTATTCCAATTCCTTATATTTATGCTTCACACTTTTTTCTTATCACCCCACTTCTTGGCTATTCGTTAAACTGATTTGTGGGTGTGGTGAGGGGTGTATTTATAGGCATTTTGAGGTTTGGGAAACTTTACCCCTCCTGGTAGGAATGTATATCCCATACGTCACTAGCTCATGGACTCTTGCTAATATGAAAGAAATGAATTTATCAGGTAAGTTCTTACATAAATTATGTTATATTAGTTTGTATAAAAAAAAAAAAATTCCAGATTGTTGTTATATGCACTCTAAAGCCCAATTTCATCCATTCATCACCATTTAAATTATGGCTTTACAGCCCCATCTGCTGCAGCCCACCAGGAAATCTCCTGGTATCTTCGTAGGCCGATCCGGCCTTGGTGGTATCACACAATGCCTCTCCCAAAGCTTTACCTTAGCCCCTACGCTTGATCCCTATATACATATTTTTAACAACTAAGCAGTCACTTTAACCCATCATCTGTCAGTAACATACAAATAAATATTTTACCTTACAAATAAATATTTTACCTTACGAAAACTGAAGTAATTTGACTGCCCCTTGCCTCTTTCTGTTCCATATCTGTAATGCTTTGAGTCATATTGAGTCTATTTAAAACGCAGGGACTTTAAAAAAATACTGGTCATTTAAAGGGACAGTATACACCAATTTATATATAACTGCATGTAATAGACACTACTAGAAAGAATAATATGCACAGATACTGATCTAAAAATCCAGTATATAACCTGTTTAAAACTTACTTAGAAGCTCCCAGTTTAGCTCTGTTGAAAAGGTTAGCTGGAACACCAACTAAAAGTGGGTGAGAGCAGGACTTCCCCCTTCCTCTGCATATGTAAAGACCCTTTACACAAACAGGAGCAAGCGGGAGTAGGTAGACAACAGTACTTCTAAAACTTTGGGGCTTGGTTAGGAGTCAGCTCAGTGTTATTTAAAAATAAGCAAAACTATAAAAAAATAAAAAAAACTTGTAATGTGCTATATAAATGGATCATCTACAAAACATTTAAGCTAAAACAAATCTAGTGTATAATGTCCCTTTAAGTATTTTTTTAATAGATTTTACTGGCCAGCTTGCTAAAATCCTGGGCTGTCTAGTTGAATACTGGATTCCTGGCAACCGGATCTTGTGACTTTACCCTTTTTGTGACATAGGGCTGATCAGACGACTTTCATCTGTTAATTATTTTACTCTACATATTTAATTATTTTAGATTACATTTTCAAAGTGTTAACTGTCCTTTTCATATTAAAGTTGCAGCAAAAAGAGCTCCGGCACCAGGATGAGTTATCCAGCCTTGTGTGGATTTGCACAAGTACACACTCCTCAACAAAAGTTATCATCGTTGATGCAAATGATCCTGGAAATATGCTTGATAGTTTCATTGTTTGCAATTCTCATGTCCTCTGTATAGCAAGTGTACCAGGTAAGGTGTTAACTATTTTGTGCCTAATTTAAATTGATTTGCAGCTGCAACATTTATATTTTTTCCATCCAGTATATATTTTCCACTGCATAGATACACGCATGTTACCCATTGTAATTATTCATACACAGCTTTAATTCTAGAAATGTAGAGATTATGAAGGTGACCTTTTTAAGTAACAGTAAATGTTATAATTAAAGGGACAGTGTACATCACAATTTTCTTTCATGTAATTGGCAAGAATCCATGAGCTAGTGACATATGTGATATACAATCCTACCAGGAGGGGCAAAGTTTCCCAAACTTCAAAATGCCTATAAATACACCCCTCACCACACCCACAATTCAGTTTTACAAATTTTGCCTCCTATGGAGGTGGTGAAGTAAGTTTGTGCTTGATTTTCTTCTGTGATATGCGCTTCTCTGCATTTTGAAGCCTGTTTCCTCTGAGTACAGTGAATGTCAGAGGGATGTGAAGGGAGTATCACCTATTGAATGCAATGGTTTCCCTCACGGAGATCTATTTCATAGGTTCTCTGTTATCGGTCGTAGAGATTAATCTCCTTCCTACCTTTTCAGATCGACAATATACTCTTATATTCCATTACCTCTACTGTTACTGTTTCAGTACTGGTTTGGCTATCTGCTATATGTGGATGGGTGTCTTTCGGTAAGTATGTTTTCATTACTTAAGACACTCTCAGCTAGGGTTTGGCACTTAATGAATTAATATAAAGTTTTAAATATATGTATTGTACTTGTATTTGCCATGAGTCAGGTTTATGTATATTTCCCTTTGCAGACTAACAGTTTCAAAATTGGGAAACATATTAGGAAGTTATTCTTTCTTACCTGGGGTATAGTCTGTCTTCAAATTGACTGCTTTTTCATAAATTTTCGCCGGCAAAATTAGGCTTGCAAGGTCGCAAAATGCTGATGTTTATTGCGTCATTCTTGGCGCGAGAATTTTTTGGCGCGAGGGTACGTTCGGTGACGCAAATTCATCATTTCCGGCGTCTTAGTTGACACAGGGTTTCCTTGCAAGGTTGTGTCTGCCATGATGCGAGTTGCGTCATTTACGAATGTTAGCGGCAAAAAAATTTCATTTTGCATTGTGCGTCATACTTGGCGCCAAATCATTTAATTATTTAAACCCCACTGCCTCTATGCTTCATGCCTTTTTCTATGCTCAGAGGGCTATTGTCAGGGTGCCAGGAATCAGACTGAGACGAGAAGTGCAAAAATAATCACACCTTTATTAATAGCAAAAAATAATGAAAAGTCCACAAGTCAAATAACAAGCCAGGAGTCCAAACCAGAGCTGGTAGTCAGACGAGCCGAGTCAGGAGCCAAAGCGAAATAGTCAGACGAGCCGGAATCAGGAACAAGGAAAACAGCAGAGTCAGGAAGCTAGGGATCAGGAACCACAAAGGACATCAGGCAGCCAGGTAATACACAGGAACTCTCACAAACAGGTCTGAGACAACGCAAAGTCAAAGCATACTGAGCAGTGGTCCTTTAAATAATAAGTGATGACATCACAATTCTGAGACTGCATCCTGTCTCACATGGATGATGCACACCAGTCTGGCCATAAAAGGAAGTGCAGGAAATGATCAGCATCCCCCACAATGCACCATAGTCAGGAAGAGAGGTGAGTAAAATGGCTGCCAGCAGCACATGGCAAATACAACAGGGAAAAAACCCTGACAGAGCCCTCCCCTCAATGACCTCTCCCCCGCGGGAGGACAAAAGGCTTATTGGGGAAACGGGCATGGAAGGCACGGAGGAGGGCGGGCGCATGAACATCAGAGGAGGGAACCCAAGAACGCTCCTCCAGTGAACCAAATACTGTACACGGCCCCTGGACATACGAGAGTCAGTAATGCTGCTGACCTCATACTCCTCATGGTTGTCAATAAAGATTGGACGGGTACGAGGCAACACAGTGGTAAGCCGATTACAAACCAATGGTTTCAAGAGGGAGACATGAAAAACATTGGAGATGCGCATAGCAGGAGGAAGGTCAGGAGCGTAGGCCACAGGATTAACCCGTCGGAGTATTCGAAAAGGACCAACATAACGGGGAGCCAATTTATTGAAAGGCACACGAAGGTTCAAGTTGCGGGAGGACAGCCAAACTCTCTCACCAACCTGGTAGGAAGGTTTTGGCAGACGCCTACGATCAGCCTGGAACTTTTGGTGCTGCATAGAACGATGAAGGCAATCCTGAATCTGCAGCCACGTGGAACGGGGTTACCGGAGATGCTCCTCCAAAGCCGGAATACCCTGAGACATGAATGAATCGGGCAACAAGGATGGTTGAAACCCATAATTCGCCATGAACGGGGATAACTTGGAGGAAGCATTAATAGCACTATTACAAGCAAACTCTGCCCAAGGTAACAGTTCAGACCAATTATTGTGGTGATCTGAGATATAGCAACGGAGGCACTTTTCCAGAGCTTGATTAGACCGTTCCGCAGCCCCATTGGATTGAGGGTGATATGCAGAGGAGAAGGAAAGCTGTATCCCCATTTGAGCACAAAAGGAACGCCAAAATCTGGAGACAAACTGGCTACCCCAGTCCGACACTATCTCCTTGGGTAACCCATGTAAACGGAAGACCTCCCGGGCAAAAATTGAAGCAAGCTCCTGAGTGGTAGGCAACTTCATCAAGGGAATGCAATGTAACATTTTAGAAAAATGGTCAACCACCATAAGGATAACAGTATTGCCATTGGAAACAGAGAGCTCGACAATGAAGTCCATGGAAAGATGTGTCCAAGGACGCTCACCATTAGCAATAGGTTGAAGAAGACCCACAGGAAGATGTCCAGGAGTCTTATTCTGTGCACAAACTGAGCAGGTGGCAACATACGCAGCAACATCAGAACGAAGACCTGGCCACCAGAATTGTCGAGTGACAGACCAAATCTTTTGTTTCTTGCCTGGGTGACCTGCGGCTTTAGGATAGTGGTAAGTGTGCAAAAGTTTAGTTTGAAGATTCTCAGGAACAAAACACTTACCTCTAGGTTTCTCAGGAGGTGCAGTGGTTTGTGCAGCCAGGATCTCCTCCCCCAAGGGAGAAGTCAAATTAGTACGTATGGTAGCCAAAATATGGTCAGGAGGTATAACAGGAGTAGGTACAGACTCCTCCTTGGACAGAGGCGAAAATTGTCGAGAGAGGGCATCAGCCCTAACATTCTTATTACCAGGCAGGTAGGAAACCACATAATTAAAACTAGACAAAAATAGCTCCCATCTGACCTGTCGGGGCGACAAACGTTTTGTTTCAGATAGATAAGTTAAATTCTTGTGGTCAGTAAGAATGAGCACTGGCACGCTAGTACCCTTGAGAAGATGCCTCCATTCCTTAAGTGCCAAAATTATGGCCAGTAATTCCCTGTCGCCAGTTTCATAATTGCACTCCGCTGGAGACAATTTCTTAGAGAAGAAACCACACGGATGCAAGGAACCATCAGGCGTAGGACGTTGAGACAAGAGGGCACCTACTCCAGTCTCAGACGCATCGACCTCAAGAACGAAAGGCAGGACAGGGTTAGGATTAGCCAGGACTGGAGCCCGCAGCAAAGGCAGTCTTAAGACTATCAAAGGCCTTAATGGCAGAAGGTGACCAATGAAGTGGATCATTCTCTTTACGGGTCATGTCTGTGAGAGGTTTGACCAAGGAAGAACATTTTTAATAAACTTTCTATAGTAATTGGCGAACCCCAAAAAACGTTGAATAGACTGAAGACCAACTGGGTGAGGCCACTGCAGAACTGCAGATAACTTGTCAGATCCATGGAGAACCCTGCAATGGAGATAACATAACCTAGGAAGGTTACTTGAGTCTGATGAAACTCACATTTCTCGAGTTTACAAAACAGGCCGTTCTCACGTAGTTTCTGAAGAACCCGTGTAACATAAGAATGATGAGCCTCAAGTGTGGGTGAGTGTATGAGGATGTCGTCAAATGGCTGAATTTCTATTGTCGCATAACTACTTTGAGTTTGAGGGGGTGTACTACCTCCAGATTTGTGGGACTGCGATGGGGGCCAAATTTGCCCCCTCGTACGCCAACCTTTACATGGGTTGGTGGGAGAAGGACCACATCTATGGAGGTGGGAACCCCCTCAGCTCAAAGATAGTGTTTTATAGGAGGTTCATTGACGACCTCCTATTTATTTGGAATGGTGATGAAACCGAACTTACCACTTTTGTGGAGGCATTGAATAACGATGATTTAGGTTTGGGTTTCACCTTTGAATTCAGTTCCTCTCACATCAATTATCTGGATGTTACCTTGCGGGGAGTGATTGGTGAAAAAATTCACACCACAGCATATAGAAAGCCAATATCAGGCAATACATTGCTGCACTCTAAAAGTAGCCACCCTAAAGGAGTATTTAGGGGCAATGTCAAGGGACAGTTTACTCGTTTGAAACGCAACTGTTTGCTAAATTCGGATTTTGAGGAGGAAGCTGCATTACTCTCCAAGAGATTGCAGAAAAGGGGCTATCATAAAACCCTGGTGAATCGGGCCCTAGAGGAAGTGAGGGGTATGGATAGAAAAGATCTCCTGTGCCCCAAGCCTAAAAAAAAACAGAAAGGCGGGCAGCTCCAGGGATGAGTTATATTTGGTCACTGATTACTCAGAACAGTATACACTAATCTGTGATGTTATTAAAAAGCACTTACCACTGCTAAAGGCAGACGAGGGTTTGGCAGACCTGTCATTGAAGTCATGCCACTTCTCCTACAGGAGGAATAAAATCCTAGGTAATCTAGTAGCGCCGACAAAAATCAGTAAGAATGAAACACAGGAGTCCTCTTGGCTTACTCAAAAGGGGATGTTCAAGTGTCATAACAGGGATTGTGTCACTTGCGAGAAGGTACAGACAGGGAATCAATTTGCCTCATTTGTCACTGGTGAGGTATTTACCAAAATATGTGTCTAAATTGCAGAACAACACATACTATATATCTTGCTTATTGTGAAATGTGCGGAATACAATACATAGGCCTCACTACAAGGGAGGTCAGGTCTCGTATCAGAGAGCACCTTTCCAGCATTAGGATAGGGAAGGCCAGCACTCCCCTGGTCCAACGTTTCACTAATGCCCATGGAAAAAGTGCAGATACCTTCCGCTGGACTTGCATTGAAAAGGTACTCAAACCACCAAGGGGGGGGGGGACAGAGATCTTTTACTAGCCAAAAGAGAGATCTTTTGGATCTTTACGTTGAAAACAAGACACCCCCAGGGTTTGAATTCAATGTACGATCTGATTAACTATTGGGAGTAATCGGTGGTCTAATTGATCAGTGATGCGATATATCATAACTATATTCATTATCCACTAGTACTTGGTATTTTACTAAAGTACTAATAGCAGTTAATGAGCTTTAATTTTCATCACAATGATGCCAGTGATACAAACAAATTTTAATAAAATATGTGCCAAGTGTCTACAACATCCATTATGGTTTGGATTAACTGATATGCTAATGGTTCAGAAATTTGGTCCTGAGAGATTAGCTATGATAACCCATATTTGTGTTGCTTTCTTTTGCTATGTCTGGCATCAGTTATATTATTGGAGTAATTATTATGGCCTAATTCTACATGACTTGATATATGCAAACCTGGTGGCCAGATATAGCAGGGATATGCCTATATAATTAGAGTTAGCTATTCCCTCCCTCTTCTTTGAGTTTAGAATAATATACATGTAGTACTGGCCTCTAAAAAAACAGGCTGGAGGATGAATGCCCCACATGTAAAAGGGGAGGTATCCATACATCAGATCTGTTCTAAGGATTATAATTATCTGACACACTGATAGTAAGGGGTTCTAAGCCAGTTATTTCCTGCACATGGCAAATTTAGTAACACAAATTCTAATTAAACCACACTGAGTGTCCATCTATGTCAATATACCATGACTATTAAAAAACTTAAGTTCAACACAGATTATTTTAGAGAGGAATCTATTTATGTAGATAGTCACAGGGTTTATAGGGTAAGCTTAGTAAATATGAGTGTTTTTGTGTTCTAATCATGGAAATAGATCCACATTTCATTTCAATTGTTTGTTAACATGTAACGTAAAATGGTTAATGTGCACTGAATGAGTTAAATAGTGCAATTTATTTTTGTCCAATGAGAGTCATGTGTTGTGTTTTTAAAGGTGGGAAGATTCCCACACAGGTTAGCAGCTTTGAGAACGGCATCCAGCCGAAACATGTCAGCTGTGTGAGCTGACTCTTTTTGTTACAATACATCCTGTTATCCTTTTTATCCTTTTTGTTTTAAGGATTTTCGAATAAAGACTATATTTTTTAACTGCCGGTGCTCCATCCAATTCTTTTCTCTCTCCTGTGTCGTCTAAGTACACCACAACACACTGTTTCAACATATCTCATAGGACATCATTAATAAATTCCTGAAAAACAGCAGGAGCATTACATAGGCCAAAGGGCATTACAAGATACTCATAATGCCCGCTCCTGGTGTTAAATGCTGTTTTCCATTTGTGGCCCTCCTTAATCCTAACGAGATTGTACGCTCCTCTCAAATCAAGTTTAGTAAAGACCGTAGCTCTCTTGAGGTGGTCAAAGAGTTCCGTAATAAGCGGAATAGGGTAAGCATTCTTAATGGTAAGACGATTAAGAACCCTCTAATCGATACATGGTCTTAACTCGCCACCCTTTTTCTTCACAAAGAAGTAGCCAGCCCCTGCAGGAGAGCAGGATTTGCGGATGATCCCCCGCGACAGAGCATCGGCAACATACTCCTCCATAGCACAATTCTCTGCAACAGACAGAGGGTACACCCGGCCCCGAGGAGGAATGGCTCCGGGTTGCAGGTCTATGGCACAGTCGTAAGGTGAGGAGGCAACGTACCGGCACGCACCTTGTCAAACACGTCTAGGAACTCTCGGTACTCCTCTGGCAATTGAGATACCGAAGAAGTGTACAAGACTTTAACTGGTTTCCGAAGACAAGTGGAAATACATTGCGGGGACCACGACAAAATTTCTGACCTGTGCCAGTGGAGACTGGGATTGTGCTTTGGAGCCAGGGATAACCCAAAACAACCAGAAAATGCAGAGAGTTTATCACCTGGAACTGGAGGGTTTCAGAATGGAGAGCCCCCAACAGCCATGCACAACGGAGCATTTTCGTGAGTAACGAGTGCGGGTTGAATGGGCCTGCCATCAATGGCCTCAATAGCAAGCAGAACGGACCTAGGCAAAACAGGAATGGAGTGCTTTGATACAAAAGCACTGTCAATGAAATAGCCCGCAGCACCGAAGTCAACAAGAGCCTGAGTGACTATGGAGGAGTCTACCCAGGAAAGGACAACCGTGACCAGAGGTTTCTCCTTAAGCGGTTCTGGGGACGAGGATAAACGACTCAAGGTCTGCCCACGACAGGACCTTAGGTGTGAGCGTTTCCCGGCCATGTAGGACAAGACTTCAAAAGGTGACCCTGTAACCCACAATAGAGGCATAGCCCCTCCCTCCTCCTAAATGCCCTCTCCGCCGCAGAGAGACCCGTGAATCCCAGCTGCATCGTCTCAGCATTACCTGGTGAATCAGGACCAGGAGGCATGGGAGGAGAGGGAGGCATGGGTGGGAACGAACATGTAGGAGACAACGGAACAGGAGGCTTCCGCAAGCGCTCCTTGAAAGAGGGCCTCTCTCTGAGTCTAATGTCAATTAGGATAAAAAAAGACACCAATGCCTCGAGATCCTCTGGTAAATCTCTGGCAGCAACTTCAGCTTTAATCACATCAGAGAGCCCATGAAAGAAGGCGGCAACAAGGGCTTCACTGTTGCAACCTACTTCTGCGGCAAGCGTACGGAACTCAATAGCATACTGAGCAACAGATCTTATACCTTGCTGAATGGACATGAGTCATTTAGCAGCAGAGGAGGAGCCAGCCGGAACATCAAATACCCTTCGAAAGGAGGCCACAAATTCAGGGTAATTTGAAATCACAGGTTTATTAGTCTCCCACAAGGGATTAGCCCAGGCAAGAGCTGTGTCAGAGAGTAACGAGATGAGAAATCCCACCTTAGCTCTGTCAGAGGAAAATGCCTGAGGTAACATCTCAAAGTAAATTCCCAACTGGTTCAAAAACCCTCTGCATTGAATAGGATCGCCTCCATATCGCTGAGGTAGAGGTGCAGAACCGGACATGCTCCTGGTAGGCATAGGTGCAGCAGCGGAAACAGGAGCAGCCATAACTTGCGGGACACTTTGGTCCAAATGTGCAGTGCGGGTTTGCAGGGCTAGTGCAAATTGATCCAAGCGATAATCCTGTTCATCCATCCTGGAAGTGATGGCAGGTAAAGGTGGATTATTAGCACCATCAGGGTTCATGGTCTTTGCGTAATGTCAGAGTGCCAGGAATCAGACTGAGACGAGAAGTGCAAAAATAATCACACCTTTATTAATAGCAAAAATAATAAAAAGTACACAAGTCAAATAACAAGCCAGGAGTCAAAACCAGAGCTGGTAGTCAGACGAGCCGAGTCAGCAGCCAAAGCGAATAGTCAGATGAGCCAGAATCAGGAACAAGGAAAACAGCCACCAGGTAATACACAGAAACTCTCACAAACAGGTCTGAGACAACGCAAAGGCAAAGCATACTGAACAGAGGCCCTTTAAATAATAATTCTGAGACTGCATCCTGTCTCACATGGATGATTTACACCAGTCTGGCCATAAAAGGAAGTGCAGGAAATGAGCAGCATCCCCCACAATGCACCATAGTCAGGAAGAGAGGTGAGTAAAATGGCTGCCAGCAGCACATGGCAAATGCAACAGGGAAAAACCCCTGACAGCTATGCTGTTTGCATTTTTTTTCCCATTTCTGAAACTGCCATATAAGGAAATTGATAATTTTGCTTTATATGTTGTTTTTTCTCTTACATATGCAAGATGTCTCGATCTGATCCTGTCTCAGAAACCTGCGGCCTGATAACAGTTCTACCAAAGCTAAGTGCATCTGTAGTATGTAATAGTTGTCATGATAAGCTTTTATTCTCACTCCGACCTACAAAGCCCTCACCAATGCTGCCCCACCCTACCTGTCCTCACTTATCAACAAATACACTCCTGTCCGCCCCCTAAGATCCAACAATGACCTGCTTCTTGTGTCCTCTACCATCACCTCCTCTCATGCTAGACTACAGGACCTCTCGGGCGGCACCAACCCTCTGGAACGCACTTCCTTGTGCTGTCGGTCTTGCCCCTAACCTCTCCTCCTTTAAACGTTCCCTAAAGACCTTTCTGTTCAGGGAAGCTTATCACCCGACTTATTAACATACTAACTTAACTAACGTCTGCCCTCTCTCCTCACTAATATCATTCTCACCTTTGCCGTCCCCACCTCCTGTTTCCCATCCTACCCATCTAGATTGTAAGTTCCCACGGGAATAGGGCCCTCAATTCCCCCTTTTTTTGTCTGTAAAATTTTGTCTTATCGTATTGTTTGTCCATTGTACTGTTATCCTTGTACCCATGGGCAGCGCTGCGGAATCTGTTGGTGCTTTATAAATAAAGAATAATAATAATATAATACATGCAGAGAATGTATCCATCAGTACTAGTACAATGCCTGTTGTTCCTTCAACATCTAATGTACATGATACATGATATCCCTGTGAATATAAAAGATTTTATTTCTGATGCGATTCAGTAGGCTGTGTCTGCTATTCCGCCTTCTAATAAACGTAAAAGGTATTTTAAAACTTCTCATAAAGTTGATGAAATTTCAAATGACTGACAACATGAAATTACTGAATTATCCTCTGATGAGGATCTGTCTGATTCAGAAGATCCTACCTCAGATATTGACACTGACAAATCTACTTATCTCTTTAAGATGGAGTATATTTGTTCCTTGTTAAAAGAGGTGTTTTTTATGTTGGATATTGTGGAAACTAGTCTTCTTGATATTAAAACTAATAAACGTTTAAATTCTGTTTATAAACCTCCTGTGGTTACTCCACAGGCCTGCCATTTCTATGGCTGATGTTGCAGCTGCATAAACTTTTTGGTTGGAAAGTTTAGCGTAACAGGAAACAGATCCTGATTTGTCTAGCATTGTTCGCTTGCTTCAGCATGATAATCATTTTATCTGTGATGCTATTTTTGATACCATAAAAATTGATGTTAAATCTATGTCTTTAGCTAGAAGAACTTTGTGGCTCAAATATTGGAATGCTGTCATGGTATCTAAGTCTAGATTACTATCTCTTTCTTTCCAAGGGAACAATTTATTTGGTGGGAAGGGAGTTTTTACCTCAGGATAAAAGATCTAAGGGTAAATCTAAAGCTTTCTAAATCGTTTTCGTTCTTTTCGACAGAATAAGGAACAGAAAGCCAATCCTTCCCCCAAAGAATCTGGTTCCAATTGTAAACCCTCTTCAAGTTGGAATAAATCCAAGCCTTTTAAGAAACCATAGCCAGCCCCCACGTCTGCATGAAGTTGCGACCCTCATTCCAACTTAGCTGGTGGGGGGCAGTTTAACATTTTTCCAATACATTTGGGCAGATTCTGTCCAAAATCAATGGATTCAGAGCATTGTCTCTCAAGGGTATTGAATAGGATTCAGAGTAAGACCTCCTGTGAGAAGATTTTTTCTCTCACGCGTTCCTGCAAATTCAGTGAAGGCTCAGGCCTTTCTGAAGTATGTTTCAGATCTAGAGCTTACCAGTTCCGTTTCAGGAACAGGGTCTGGGGTTTTATTCATATCTATTCACTGTCCCAAAGAAAGAAAATTCATTCAGGCCAGTTCTGGATCTGAACATTTTGAACTGTTTTGTAAGAGTGCCAACTTTCAAAATGGTGACTATAAGGACTATTCTGCCTTTTGTTCAGCAAGTTCATTATATGTCTACGATAGACTTACAGGATGCATATCTTCATGTTCCGATTCATCCAGACCACTATCAGTTTCGAAGATTCTCTTTTCTAGACAAGCATTACCAATTTGTTGTTCTTGCATTTGGCATAGCGACAGCTCCAAGGATTTTTTTTCTCGGTGCCCTACTCTCTGTAATCAGAGAACAGGGTATTGTGGTGTTTCCTTATTTGGACAATATCTTGGTACTAGCTCAGTCTTTACATTTTGCAGAATCTCTGACGATTCAACTAGTGTTGGTTGGAGGATCAATTTACCAAAAAGTTCCTTGATTCCTCAGACAAGGTTTCCAGATAGATTTCAGTGTCCATGACTCTGTCTATAACAGAAAAGAAATAAATGAAATTGGTTTCAGCTTGTCACAACCTTCAGTCTCAATCATTCCCTTCAGTGGCTTTGTGCATGGAGGTTTTAGGTCTCATGACGCGATCCCCTTTGCTCGTTTTCATATGAGACCTCTCCAGCTTTGTATGCTGAATCAATGGTCCAGGGATTATATAAAGATATCACAATTAATATCCTTAAGTCCCAATGTTCAACTTTCTCTGACTTGGTGGTTAGATCACCACCGTATAATTCAGGGGCCTCTCTTGTTCATCCAACCTGGTCTGTAATCACAACAGATGCAAGTCTTTCCGGTTGGGGAGCTGTCTGGGGATCTCTGACAGCACAAGGGGTTTGGAGATCTCAAGAGGCTTACCAATCAATATTTTAGAGCTCTGTGCTATTTTCAGGGCTCTTCAGGTTTGGCCTCTGTTGAAGAGAGAACCATTCATTTGTTTTCAGACAGACAATATCACAACTGTGGCATATGTCAATCATCAGGGTGGGACTCGCAGTCCCCTAGCTATGAAAGAAATATCTCGGATACTTGCTTGGGCGGAATCCAGCTCTTGTCTCATTTGTACAGTACATATCCCAGGTGTAAACAATTGAGAAGTGGATTATCTCGGCCGTCAGACTTTACATCCGGGGGAGTGGTCGCTCTATCCAGATGCGTTTTTTCAGATTGTTCAGATGTGGGGTCTTCCAGAAATAGACCTGATGGCTTCCCATCTAAACAATAAACTTCCCAGGTACCTGTCCAGGTCCAGGGATCCTCAGGCGGAGTCGGTGGATGGGTTAGCAGTTCCTTGGTTTTACCAACCTGCTTATATCTTCCCGCCTCTAGTTCTTCCAAGAGTGATCTCCAAGATCATCATGGAACATTTGTTTGTGTTTCTGGTAGCACCAGCATGGCCTCACAGGCTCTGGCATGCGGACCTTGTCCGGATGTCCAGTTGTCAACCTTGGCCACTTCCTTTAAGACCAGACCTTCTGTCTCAAGGACCGTTTTTCCATCAGGATCTCAAATCATTAAATTTGAAGGTATGGAAATTGAACGCTTAGTGCTTAGTCATAGAGGTTTCTCTGACTCAGTGATTGATACTATGTTACAGGCTCGTAAATCTGTTTCTAGAAAGATTTATTATAGAGTTTGGAAGACTTACATTTCATGGTGTTCTTTTCATAAATTCTCCTGGCATTCTTTTAGAATTCCTAGAATTTTACAGTTTCTTCAGGATGGTTTGGATAAAGGTTTGTCTGCAAGTTCCTTGAAGGGACACATCTCTGCTCTTTCTGTTTTATTTGACAGAAAGATTGCTAAGCTTCATGATATTCACTGTTTTGTGCAGGCTTTGGTCCGTATCAAGCCTGTCATTAAATCAATCTCTCCTCCTTGGAGTCTTAATTTGGTTTTGAAAGCTTTACAGGCTCCATTCTACTAGATCAGTCTCCACTTCGTGGGCTTTTAAGAATGAAGCTTCAGTTGATCAGATTTGCAAAGCAGCGACTTGGTCTTCTTTGCATACATTTACTAAATTCTACCATTTTGAAGTATTTGCCTCTTCGGAAGCAGTTTTTGGTAGAAAAGTTCTTCAGGCAGCTGTTTCAGTTTGATTCCTCTGCTTATGTTTAAAGATTTTTCTTTCAATTAAGATAAAAACTTTTTCTTTTGGTTGTGGATTTAATTTTTTCAGCGGAAAATGGCTGTTTTTATTTTATCCCTCCCTCTCTAGTGACTCTTCTGTGGAGTTCCACATCTTGGTTATTACTATCCCATACGTCACTAGCTCATGGACTCTTGCTAATTACATGAAAGAAAACATAATTTATGTAAGAACTTACCGGATAAATTAATTTCTTTCATATTGGCAAGAGTCCATGAGACCCACCCTTTTTATGGTGGTTATGTTTTTTTGTATAAAGCACAATTATATTTCCAATTCCTTTTTTGATGCTTTTTACTCCTTTTTTCTATCACCGCACTACTTGGCAATTCGTTAAACTGAATTGTGGGTGTGGTGAGGGGTGTATTTATAGGAATTTTGAGGTTTGGGAAACTTTGCTCCTCCTGGTAGGATTGTATATCCCATACGTCACTAGCTCATGGACTCTTGCAATATGAAAGAAATGAATTTATCAGGTAAGTTCTTAAATAAATTATGCTTTTATTGTTTTAAAAGATAGATTATCCTTTTATTACCCATTCCCTAGTTTTGCATAACCATCAGTTATATTTATATACTTTTTACCTCTGTGATTATCTTGTATCTAAGCCTCTGCAGACTCCCCCCTTATTTAAGTTCTTTTGACAGACTTGCATTTTAGCCAAACAGTGCTTAATCCTAGGTAACTCCACGTACGTGAGCACAGTGTTATCTAAATGACTCACATGAACTAACACTAGTGATGAAAAAGTGTCAAAATGCATTCAGCTTAGAGGCGGCCTTCAAGGTCTAAGAAATTTGCATATGAACCTTTCTAGGTTTAGCTTTCAACTAAGAAAGCAAGAGAACACAAAATTGGTGATAAAAGTGAATTGGAAAGTTGTTTAAAATTGCATACCCTATCTGAATCATGAAAGTTTATTTTAGACTAGACTGTCCCTTTAACTTCAGTTATATAGTTTGGGCACATAATGGGAAATGGCTATTTATTAGGAATGTGTATTTGTTAGATTTGTTAGTGGCTAAATGCGGAAGAAGCCCTCAGCTTGCAGCGTTCAGCTTTCTAGAGCCAAATTTCTTCTTGTGAAAGTGCACCTCACTAAAATCTGTGCAAATCCAGATCTTAGTGTGTTGCACTTTCACAACAAGAAATTTGGCTCCAAAAATAGCTAAATGTTGCAAGCGGCCGTCATCTCCCTAATTCGGGAGCTAATAAAACTGCAGAATGCACATACTAATTATTTATCGACTAATGTAAATTGCAGGATTTATTTTAATTTGCCTTTGAATTCCCTCTTTCACTGGTTCAACCCGTCTGCTTCTATGGCTTCAACTTTTTTATTATAATAATGGTGGATTTGATTTTAATCAAATTGATGTTAATCACGATTTAAATCACTAGTTGGTATACCTCGAATTAAATCATGTTTATCTACATAAAGGTTTGCTTTTTATAATAATATAATATTTCTCCAGTTATATCAGAAAATGACTGATTTAATTATATACCATTAGAAATATTTGGATAATTATGAAATTATTGGGAGTTGAACGATCTCCAGTTTATTAGGTTAATCATTCTTATTTGATCAACTTTTCCAGCAGTATGTTATTGGAATGAGAAAAATAGTCATTACCTTAATAATAACAATTTAAATAGTTTTATTTAACTAAAGAAAAATTATTACCTTAATGATAACAATTAAATACTTTATTTCGTTTTTACTGCATGCCCAATCTCTCCTCGCACTTAACCCCTTAATGACCAGTGCCGTACCCTGTATGACGCTAGTCGTTATGCTGCAGTCCTGGGCTTCTTTCTGCCGCGATCTCGCTCTAAAGAGCGAGATGGGCCTATATCAATACTTTGGGTTGTCTGCTAAAAAAAAAAATATCGTTTTGATAGGTAAATATAAAAAAAGGCTCTATTTCTGTTTAAATGTAGTGATAGCAAAAATGCTAAAAATGCTCTGGTCTTTTAGGGAAGTTTTTGTCTGAAATGCCCGGTCCTGAAAGGGACACAGTACACTGTAAAATTGTTTTTCCATTAATGTATTTTAAATGACTTGTTATACCAACTGCAGAGTATAAAATATTTGAGAAATTCCATTTTCATGCTTTGTGTATATAAAGTAGCCGATTTTGTGCTTTGAAACCACAGTCTATTACAATGGGTTGAACTTAAAGGTGATATCAGACCTCATTATGTTCTAAGTTTGTGTAAACAGACTTGCTTCCTTATCTTTTATTTGGCTGGAACACCAAAGCTCAATACATAGAGAGAACAATGGAAAATTATCATTTTATTACTTAACTATCCTGCATTCTACTGAGAGTGTAATCTCTTCTGCTGGCTGTGTATACTTAGGCTATTCAATAGCCTATACTCCAGTATTAATTTGTTCAGTGTAGGTGGCGATACCACAGGCTAAATCAGCTATTTCAAATGCTGAAAAAGGAGTAAAGGAGCTACTTGTAACCAATTTAATACACTCTAGCGTTAAAAGGATCATTGGGAATAATTTAAAGGGGAGACATTTTTCTCCAACATAGGTGTGTCCGGTCCACGGCGTCATCCTTACTTGTGGGATATTCTCCTCCCCAACAGGAAATGGCAAAGAGCCCAGCAAAGCTGGTCACATGATCCCTCCTAGGCTCCGCCTACCCCAGTCATTCTCTTTGCCGTTGTACAGGCAACATCTCCACGGAGATGGCTTAGAGTTTTTTAGTGTTTAACTGTAGTTTTTATTATTCAATCAAGAGTTTGTTATTTTGAAATAGTGCTGGTATGTACTATTTACTCAGAAACAGAAAAGAGATGAAGATTTCTGTTTGTATGAGGAAAATGATTTTAGCAACCGTCACTAAAATCCATGGCTGTTCCACACAGGACTGTTGAGAGCTACTAACTTCAGTTGGGGGAACAGTATGCAGTCTCTTGCTGCTTGAGGTATGACACATTCTAACAAGACGATGTAATGCTGGAAGCTGTCATTTTCCCTATGGGATCCGGTAAGCCATGTTTATTACGATCATAAATAAGGGCTTCACAAGGGCTTATTAAGACTGTAGACTTTTCTGGGCTAAATCGATTCATTATTAACACATATTTAGCCTTGAGGAATCATTTTATCTGGGTATTTTGATATATGAATATCGGCAGGCACTGTATTAGACACCTTATTTCTTAGGGGCTTTCCCAAAGCATAAGCAGAGCCTCATTTTCGCGCCGGTGTGGCGCACTTGTTTTTGAGAGGCATGGCATGCAGTCGCATGTGTGTGGAGCTCTGATACTTAGAAAAGACTTTCTGAAGGCGTCATTTGGTATCGTATTCCCCTTTGGGCTTGGTTGGGTCTCAGCAAAGCAGATACCAGGGACTGTAAAGGGGTTAAAGTTTAAAACGGCTCCGGTTCCGTTATTTTAAGGGTTAAAGCTTCCAAATTTGGTGTGCAATACTTTTAAGGCTTTAAGACACTGTGGTGAAAATTTGGTGAATTTTGTACAATTCCTTCATGTTTTTTCGCAATTGCAGTAATAAAGTGTGTTCAGTTTAAAATTTAAAGTGACAGTAACGGTTTTATTTTAAAACGTTTTTTGTACTTTGTTATCAAGTTTATGCCTGTTTAACATGTCTGAACTACCAGATAGACTGTGTTCTGAATGTGGGGAAGCCAGAATTCCTATTCATTTAAATAAATGTGATTTATGTGATAATGACAATGATGCCCAAGATGATTCCTCAAGTGAGGGGAGTAAGCATGGTACTGCATCATTCCCTCCTTCGTCTACACGAGTCTTGCCCACTCAGGAGGCCCCTAGTACATCTAGCGCGCCAATACTCCTTACTATGCAACAATTAACGGCTGTAATGGATAATTCTGTCAAAAACATTTTAGCCCAAATGAACACTTGTCAGCGTAAGCGCGGCTGCTCTGTTTTAGATACTGAAGAGCATGGCAACGCTGATACTAATATCTCTGAAGGGCCCCTAACCCAGTCTGATGGGGCCAGGGAGGTTTTGTCTGAGGGAGAAATTACTGATTCAGGGAACATTTCTCAACAGGCTGAATCTGATGTGATTGCATTTAAATTTAAGTTGGAACATCTCCGCATTCTGCTTAAGGAGGTATTATCCACTCTGGATGATTGTGACAAGTTGGTCATCCCAGAGAAGCTATGTAAAATGGACAAGTTCCTAGAGGTGCCGGGGCTCCCAGAAGCTTTTCCTATACCCAAGCGGGTGGCGGACATTGTTAATAAAGAATGGGAAAGGCCCGGTATTCCTTTCGTCCCTCCCCCCATATTTAAAAAATTGTTTCCTTTGGTCGACCCCAGAAAGGACTTATGGCAGTCAGTCCCCAAGGTCGAGGGAGCGGTTTCCACTTTAAACAAACGCACCACTATACCCATAGAGGATAGTTGTGCTTTCAAAGATCCTATGGATAAAAAATTAGAAGGTTTGCTTAAAAAGATGTTTGTTCAGCAGGGTTACCTTCTACAACCAATTGCATGCATTGTCCCTGTCGCTACAGCCGCATGTTTCTGGTTCGATGAGCTGATAAAGGCGGTCGATAGTGATTCTCCTCCTTATGAGGAGATTATGGACAGAATCAATGCTCTCAAATTGGCTAATTCTTTCACCCTAGACGCCACTTTGCAATTGGCTAGGTTAGCGGCTAAGAATTCTGGGTTTGCTATTGTGGCGCGCAGAGCGCTTTGGTTGAAATCTTGGTCGGCTGATGCGTCTTCCAAGAACAAGCTACTTAACATTCCTTTCAAGGGGAAAACGCTGTTTGGCCCTGACTTGAAAGAGATTATCTCTGATATCACTGGGGGTAAGGGCCACGCCCTTCCTCAGGATCGGCCTTTCAAGGCAAAAAATAAACCTAATTTTCGTCCCTTTCGTAGAAACGGACCAGCCCGAGGTGCTACGTCCTCTAAGCAAGAGGGTAATACTTCTCAAGCCAAGCCAGCTTGGAGACCAATGCAAGGCTGGAACAAGGGAAAGCAGGCCAAGAAACCTGCCACTGCTACCAAGACTGCATGAAATGTTGGCCCCCGATCCGGGACCGGATCTGGTGGGGGGCAGACTCTCTCTCTTCGCTCAGGCTTGGGCAAGAGATTTTCTGGATCCTTGGGCGCTAGAAATAGTCTCCCAAGGTTATCTTCTGGAATTCAAGGGACTTCCCCCAAGGGGGAGGTTCCACAGGTCTCAGTTGTCTTCAGACCACATAAAAAGACAGGCATTCTTACATTGTGTAGAAGACCTGTTAAAAATGGGAGTGATTCATCCTGTTCCATTAAGAGAACAAGGGATGGGGTTCTACTCCAATCTGTTCATAGTTCCCAAAAAAGAGGGAACGTTCAGACCAATTTTAGATCTCAAGATCTTAAACAAGTTTCTCAAGGTTCCATCGTTCAAGATGGAAACCATTCGAACTATTATTCCTTCCATCCAGGAAGGTCAATTCATGACCACGGTGGATTTAAAGGATGCGTATCTACATATTCCTATCCACAAGGAACATCATCGGTTCCTAAGGTTCGCATTCCTGGACAAGCATTACCAGTTCGTGGCGCTTCCTTTCGGATTAGCCACTGCTCCAAGGATTTTCACAAAGGTACTAGGGTCCCTTCTAGCTGTGCTAAGACCAAGGGGCATTGCTGTAGTACCTTACTTGGACGACATTCTGATTCAAGCGTCGTCCCTTCCTCAAGCAAAGGCTCACACGGACATCGTCCTGGCCTTTCTCAGATCTCACGGATGGAAAGTGAACGTGGAAAAGAGTTCTCTATCTCAGTCAACAAGGGTTCCCTTCTTGGGAACAATAATAGACTCCTTAGAAATGAGGATATTTCTGACAGAGGCCAGAAAATCAAAGCTTCTAGACTCTTGTCGGATACTTCATTCCGTTCCTCTTCCTTCCATAGCTCAGTGCATGGAAGTGATCGGGTTGATGGTAGCGGCTATGGACATAGTTCCTTTTGCGCGCATTCATCTAAGACCATTACAACTGTGCATGCTCAGTCAGTGGAATGGGGATTATACAGACTTGTCTCCGAAGATACAGGTTTCAGTCAGACAACATGACAACTGTTGCGTACATCAACCATCAGGGGGGAACAAGGAGTTCCCTAGCGATGGAAGAAGTGACCAAAATCATTCTATGGGCGGAGTCTCACTCCTGCCACCTGTCCGCTATCCACATCCCAGGAGTGGAAAATTGGGAAGCGGATTTTCTGAGTCGTCAGACATTGCATCCGGGGGAGTGGGAACTCCATCCGGAAATCTTTGCCCAAGTCACTCAGCTGTGGGGCATTCCAGACATGGAGCTGATGGCCTCTCGTCAGAACTTCAAAGTTCCTTGCTACGGGTCCAGATCCAGGGATCCCAAGGCGGCTCTAGTGGATGCACTAGTAGCACCTTGGACCTTCAAACTAGCTTATGTGTTCCCGCCGTTCCCTCTCATCCCCAGGCTGGTAGCCAGGATCAATCAGGAGAGGGCGTCGGTGATCTTGATAGCTCCTGCGTGGCCACGCAGGACTTGGTATGCAGATCTGGTGAATATGTCATCGGCTCCACCTTGGAAGCTACCTTTGAGACGAGACCTTCTTGTTCAGGGTCCGTTCGAACATCCGAACCTGGTTTCACTCCAGCTGACTGCTTGGAGATTGAACGCTTGATCTTATCGAAGCGAGGGTTCTCAGATTCTGTTATTGATACTCTTGTTCAGGCCAGAAAGCCTGTAACTAGAAAGATTTACCACAAAATTTGGAAAAAATATATCTGTTGGTGTGAATCTAAAGGATTCCCTTGGGACAAGGTTAAGATTCCTAAGATTCTATCCTTCCTTCAAGAAGGATTGGAAAAAGGATTATCTGCAAGTTCCCTGAAGGGACAGATTTCTGCCTTGTCTGTGTTACTTCACAAAAAGCTGGCAGCTGTGCCAGATGTTCAAGCCTTTGTTCAGGCTCTGGTTAGAATTAAGCCTGTTTACAAACCTTTGACTCCTCCTTGGAGTCTCAATTTAGTTCTTTCAGTTCTTCAGGGGGTTCCGTTTGAACCCTTACATTCCGTTGATATTAAGTTATTATCTTGGAAAGTTTTGTTTTTGGTTGCAATCTCTTCTGCTAGAAGAGTTTCAGAATTATCTGCTCTGCAGTGTTCTCCTCCTTATCTGGTGTTCCATGCAGATAAGGTGGTTTTACGTACTAAACCTGGTTTTCTTCCAAAAGTTGTTTCTAACAAAAACATTAACCAGGAGATTATCGTACCTTCTCTGTGTCCGAAACCAGTTTCAAAGAAGGAACGTTTGTTGCACAATTTGGATGTTGTTCGCGCTCTAAAATTCTATTTAGATGCTACAAAGGATTTTAGACAAACATCTTCCTTGTTTGTTGTTTATTCTGGCAAAAGGAGAGGTCAAAAAGCAACTTCTACCTCTCTCTCTTTTTGGATTAAAAGCATCATCAGATTGGCTTACGAGACTGCCGGACGGCAGCCTCCCGAAAGAATCACAGCTCATTCCACTAGGGCTGTGGCTTCCACATGGGCCTTCAAGAACGAGGCTTCTGTTGATCAGATATGTAGGGCAGCGACTTGGTCTTCACTGCACACTTTTACCAAATTTTACAAGTTTGATACTTTTGCTTCTTCTGAGGCTATTTTTGGGAGAAAGGTTTTGCAAGCCGTGGTGCCTTCCATTTAGGTGACCTGATTTGCTCCCTCCCTTCATCCGTGTCCTAAAGCTTTGGTATTGGTTCCCACAAGTAAGGATGACGCCGTGGACCGGACACACCTATGTTGGAGAAAACAGAATTTATGTTTACCTGATAAATTACTTTCTCCAACGGTGTGTCCGGTCCACGGCCCGCCCTGGTTTTTTTAATCAGGTCTGATAATTTATTTTCTTTAACTACAGTCACCACGGTACCATATGGTTTCTCCTATGCTAATATTCCTCCTTAACGTCGGTCGAATGACTGGGGTAGGCGGAGCCTAGGAGGGATCATGTGACCAGCTTTGCTGGGCTCTTTGCCATTTCCTGTTGGGGAGGAGAATATCCCACAAGTAAGGATGACGCCGTGGACCGGACACACCGTTGGAGAAAGTAATTTATCAGGTAAACATAAATTCTGTTTTTGGGTGAACTGTCCCTTTAAGGGGTTAAAGGGATACTAAACCCACATATTTTTTTTTTCATGATTTGTATAGAGCATGCAATTTTAAGCAACTTTCTAATTTACTCCTATTATCAATTTCTCTTTGTTCTCTTGGTATCTTTATTTGAAAAAGCAGGAATGAAAGCTTTGGAGCCTGCCCATTTTAGATTCAGCACATAGGTTGTGCTTGCTGATTGTATAGCTAAATATAGCCAGAAATCAGCAAGCGCTATCCAGGGTGCTGAACTAAAAATGGGCCGGCTCCAAAGCCTTCATTCCTGCTTTTTCAAATAAAGATACTAAGAGAACAAAGAAGAATTGATAATAGGAGTAAATTAGAAAGTTGCTTACAATTGCATGCTAGCTGCTGATTGGTGGCTACACACACACACACACACACACACACACACACACACACACACACATATATATATATATATATATATATATATATATATATATATATATATATATATATATATATATATATATATATAATCTAGAAAATCAAGCGCACAAAAGCACTTCTCATAGTGCAATAAATTTTATTACAAACGATATATTATATACAATAAAATAAAATCCCATATAGATGGGTACTCACAAAATAGCCCTCAATCAAATGAGGTGAGGTGCAGGCATGAATGTACAAATGTGCAAATTTAAGATGCAAATCCCTCAGGCTTGTTGTTAATAACTTGTCATTCCCCTTCAGGCTTGCAAGATATACAGTCGCTGCTTAATCATACACTCGTTTGTTGTATAGTGTGTCCCCAGTATCTGCATAATCGGTATATTTACCTAATGCTGTATTCACAGCTGTTTGCAAAACCGCCAGACAATACGTGTCGAAGTTTGCGTGACGTAAGGTGGGCGCGGCCTAACGCGTTTCACGGAGGATCCGCTTCGTCAGAGGCTTTTGACAGCCTACCTTACTACTGACTTATATTCACATGGGTCAGAGCACGCCCATCCCTTCGTCACTACTATTAGCTAGTAATATTCAACCAATGCTTATTATACAAACAGCTGCACTAAGGGACAAAGGAAAATTCCAATTTCGAGTGTCAAAACTATATCCCATGCTGCCAATGGAATAGTATTAATTCCAAAGTAATGACTGCATAATCCGTTGAAACAACACTGTATACTTGTTACACATTCCCAATCTCTCATTTTTTCAATTAAATCGATAAAATTTGTATCAATATTCCCTTCACCTATCTGTATACTCCCCATAAACAGGATATAATGTACATTAAGATAAAAAAGAAGAAAAATACATAAAACAAATTTACTTGTGTTATTTTACATTTAAAAACCAATTGTAAAATGACTCAAGAATGCAAAAGACTGACCTAGTTGATGGATATAAATAATCCATGTAAACGAAATGATGTATGCAATCCAATTTATCTACATACAATGCTTATAAATTTAAATGTGATACTTGATTCTATTATTATTGTTAAAATAATAATTGACCCTATAATAAAAAAATAAAAAAAATTCCAAGGCTAAATTATATTTGAGTGGATATAGGATGTAGAGGCGCAGGTCTTAATGTATCCTTTTTCTGGTGCTTGCACACTGAGGAGTAAAAACCTTGGCTTGTGATTTGTAGAAGTTAACACCAAATAATTAGTGCAGTATACTTACTCCAAAATATTCAGAGCTCAAATAAGATTTTAGCAGAGTTTGCTCGTTCTTTAGGTGTGAGTGTATCTGTAAGCAATGGAGGTCACACTGAAAAAGGTTGTATCTCACAATGTGTATAAAGTGCAATATACTCACTCCGAGTAATTTGGAATCCGGTTCCTCAAAAGGGATGTAGCTGTAAAAGTACTTCCAAAAAGGCAGCAGATAGAATACTTGTAGAATACTTGTAGAAAAACAAATATTTATTAAAACATGTCAGTTTGAAAAATAAAAGCTCTTATTTTGGCTCTACGAGTTTCAACGATGGAATCGTCTTTGTCAAGAGCAATAAAAAATTTGGAAGTGCTGCCTATGGAATGTTACAGGTGTTTTTATACAGGTAATCAGGGTTCCTGTTCCGGTGATACACCGGAATAGGACTCACAAATAATACAACATTTTTTACCTTTTAATTTATCTCTATCCGATTGATTTCAAGAGTCATGCAATGTGTATATATACACATTGCATGACTCTTGAAATCAATCGGATAGAGATAAATTAAAAGGTAAAAAATTTTGTATTTGTGAGTCCTACTCCGGTGTAAATTAAGCAGCGACTGTATATCTTGCAAGCCTGAAGGGGAATGACAAGTTATTAACAAGCCTGAGGGATTTGCATCTTTAATTTGTACATTTGTACATTCATGCCTGCACCTCACCTCATTTGATTGAGGGCTATTTTGTGATATATATATGGGATTTCATTTTATTGTATACAATATATCGTTTGTAATAAAATGTATTGCACTATGAGAAGTGCTTTTGTGCTCTTGATTTTCTAGATCATATTTACAATTGGACTTGGATTCAAAACCTGAGAGGTTCTTTCTTTCATGTAATTAACAAGAGTCCATGAGCTAGTGACGTATGGGATATACATTCCTACCAGGAGGGGCAAAGTTTCCCAAACCTTAAAATGCCTATAAATACACCCCTCACCACACCCACAAATCAGTTTTTACAAACTTTGCCTCCAAGGGAGGTGGTGAAGTAAGTTTGTGCTAGATTCTACGTTGATATGCGCTCCGCAGCAAGTTGGAGCCCGGTTTTCCTCTCAGCGTGCAGTGAATGTCAGAGGGATGTGAAGAGAGTATTGCCTATTGAATGCAGTGATCTCCTTCTACGGGGTCTATTTCATAAGGTTCTCTGTTATCGGTCGTAGAGATTCATCTCTTACCTCCCTTTTCAGATCGACGATATACTCTTATATTTACCATTTCCTCTACTGATTCTCGTTTCAGTACTGGTTTGGCTTTCTACAAACATGTAGATGAGTGTCCTGGGGTAAGTAAGTCTTATTTTCTGTGACACTCTAAGCTATGGTTGGGCACTTTATTTATAAAGTTCTAAATATATGTATTCAAACATTTATTTGCCTTGACTCAGAATGTTCAACTTTCCTTATTTCCAGACAGTCAGTTTCATATTTGGGATTATGCATTGAATTATCATATTTTTTCTTACCTCAAAAATTTGACTTTTTTCCCTGTGGGCTGTTAGGCTCGCGGGGGCTGAAAATGCTTCATTTTATTGCGTCATTCTTGGCGCGGACTTTTTTGGCGCAAAAATTCTTTTCCGTTTCCGGCGTCATACGTGTCGCCGGAAGTTGCGTCATTTTTTGACGTTATTTTGCGTCAAAGATGTCGGCGTTCCGGATGTGGCGTCATTTTTGGCGCCAAAAGCATTTAGGCGCCAAATAATGTGGGCGTCTTTTTTGGCGCTAAAAAATATGGGCGTCATTTTTGTCTCCACATTATTTAAGTCTCATTATTTATTGCTTCTGGTTGCTAGAAGCTTGTTCACTGGCATTTTTTTCCCATTCCTGAAACTGTCATTTAAGGAATTTGATCAATTTTGCTTTATATGTTGTTTTTTTCTTTTACATATTGCAAGATGTTCCACGTTGCAACTGAGTCAGAAGATACTACAGGAAAATCACTGCACAGTGCTGGAGCTACCAAGCTAAGTCTGCTATAAACTTTTGGTATCTGTTTTCTCCAGCTGTTATTTGTATTGCATGTCATGTCAAACTTATTAATGCAGATAAAATTTCCTTTAGTACTGTTACATTACCTGTTGCTGTCCGTCAACATCTAATTTTCAGAGTGTTCCTGATAACATAAGAGATTTTATTTTTTAAATCCATTAAGAAGGCTATGTCTGTTATTTCTCCTTCTAGTATACATAAAAGTCTTTTAAAACTTCTCTTTTTTCAGATGAATTTTTAAATGAACATCATCATTCTGATACTGATAATGGTTCTTCTGGTTCAGAGGTTTCTGTCTCAGAGGTTGATGCTGATAAATCTTTGTATTTGTTCAAGATGGAATTTATTCGTTCTTTACTTAAAGAAGTGTTATTTGCATTAGAAATAGAGGATTCTGGTCCTCTTGATACTAAATGTAAACGTTTAAATAAGGTTTTTAAATCTCCTGTAGTTATTCCAGAAGTGTTTTATCTCCCTGATGCTATTTCTGAAGTAATTTCCAGGGAATGGAATAATTTGGGTAATTTATTTATTCCTTCTAGACGTTTAAGCAAATTATATCCTATGCCATCTGACAGATTAGAGTTTTTTGGGACAAAAATCCCTAAGGTTATGGGGCTGTCTCTACTCCTGCTAATGTACTACTATTCCTATGGCAGATAGTACTTCATTTAAGGATCCTTTAGATAGGAAAATTGAATCTTTTCTAAGAAAAGCTTACTTATGTTCAGGTAATCTTCTTAGACCTGCTATATTTTTAGCGGATGTTGCTGCAGCTTCAACTTTTTGGTTAGAAGCTTTAGCGCAACAAGTAACAGATCATAATTTTATAGCATTATTATTATTCTATAACATGCTAATAATTTTATTGGTGATACCATCTTTTGATATCATTAGAGTTGATGTCAGGTATATGTCTCTAGCTATTTTAGCTAGAAAAGCTTTATGGATTAAACTTGGAATACTGACATGTCTTCTAAGTCAACTTTGCTTTCCCTTTCTTTCCAGGGTAAATAATCATTTCGTTCCTTTCCTCACAACAAGGAACAAAAGCCTGATCCTTCATCCTCAGGAGCGGTATCAGTTTGGAAACTATTTCCAGTTTGGAATATATCCAAGCCTTATTGAAACCTTTAGCCAGCTCCTAAGTACCTATGAAGGTGCGGCCCTTATTCCAGCTCAGCTGGTATGGGGCAGATTACGTTTTCTTCAAAGAAATTTGGATCAATTCCGTTCTTAATCTCTGGTTTCAGAAACATTGTTTCAGAAAGGTACAGAATTGGCTTCAAGTTAAGGCCTCCTGCTAAGAGATTCTTTTCTTTCCCGTGTCCCAGTTGACACAGCAAGGCTCAGCATTTCTGAAATGTGTTTCAGATCTAGAGTTGGCTGGAGTATTTATGCCAGTTCCAGTTCTGGAACAGGGGCTGGGGTTTTATTTTATCTCTTCATTGTACCAAAGAAGGTCAATTCCTTCAGACCAGTTCTGGATCTATCATTATTGAATCGTTATGTTAGGATACCAACATTCAAGATGGTTACTGTAGGACTATCCTGCCTTTTGTTTAGCAAGGGTATTATATGTCTACAATAGATTTACAGGATGTGTATCTGCATATTCCGATTCATCCAGATCACTTTTAGTGTCTGAGATTCTCTTTTTAGACAAGCATTACCAGTTTTGTGGCTCTACTGTTTGGCCTAGCCTCAGTTCCAAGAATTTTTTTCAAAGGTTCTCGGTGCCCTTCTTTCTGTAATCAGAGAATAGGGTTTTGGTATTTCCTTATTTGGACGATATCTTGGTACTTGCTCAGTCTTCTCATTTTCGAAGAATCTCATACGAATCGACTTGTGTTGTTTCTTCAAGTTCATGGTTGGAGGATCAATTTACCAATCAGTTCATTGATTCCTCAGACAAGGGTAACCTTTTTAGGTTTCTAGATAAATTCAGTGTCTATGACTCTGTCCTTGTCAGACAAGAGAAGTTTAACATTGATATCAGCTTGTCAAAACCTTCAGTCACAATCATTCCCTTTGGTAGCCTTATGCATGGAAATGTTGGGTCTTAGGACTGCCGCATCAGATGCGATCTCCTTTGCTCGTTTTCACATGCAACCTCTTCAGCTCTGTATGCTGAACCAATGGTGCAGGGATTACTCAAAGATATCTCAATTAATATCTTTAAACCGATTTTACGACACTCTCTGACATGGTGGACAGATCACCATCGTTTAGTTCAGGGGGCTTCTTTGTTCTTCCGACCTGGACTATAATCTCAACAGATACAAGTCTTACAGGTTGGGGAGCTGTGTGGGGGTATCTGACGGCACAAGGGGTTTGGGAATCTCAGGAGGTGAGATTTCCGATCAATATTTTGGAACTCCGTGCAATTTTCAGAGCTCTTCAGTCTTGGCCTCTTCTGAGGAGAGAGTTGTTCATTGTTTTCAGATAAGACATTGTCACAACTGTGGCATACATCAATCATCAAGGAGGGACTCACAGTCCTCTGGCTATGAAAGAAGTATCTCGAATTTTGGTTTGGGCGGAATCCAGCTCCTGTCTAATCTCTGCGGTTTATATCCCAGGTATGGACAATTGGAAAGCGGATTATCTCAGTCGCCAAACGTTGCATCCTGGCGAATGGTCTCTTCACCCAGAGGTATTTCTTCAGATTGTTCAAATGTGGGAACTTCCAGAAATAGATCTGATGGCTTCTCATCTAAACAAGAAACTTCCCAGGTATCTGTCCAGATCCCGGGATCCTCAGGCGGAGGCAGTGGATGCATTTTTCCTTGGAAGTATCATCCTGCCTATATCTTTCCGCCTCTAGTTCTTCTTCCAAGAGTAATCTCCAAGATTCTGAAGGAATGCTCGTTTGTTCTGCTGGTAGCTCCGGCATGGCCTCACAGGTTTTGGTATGCGGATCTTGTCCGGATGGCCTCTTGCCAACCGTGGACTCTTCCGTTAAGACCAGACCTTTTGTCTCAAGGTCCTTTTTTCCATCAGGATCTGAAATCCTTAAATTTAAAGGTATGGAGATTGAACGCTTGATTCTTGGTCAAAGAGGTTTCTCTGACTCTGTGATTAATACTATGTTACAGGCTCGTAAATCTGTATCCAGAGAGATATATTATAGAGTCTGGAAGACTTATATTTCTTGGTGTTTCTCATCATTTCTTGGCATTCTTTTAGAATACCGAGAATTTTACAGTTTCTTCAGGATGGTTTAGATAAGGGTTTGTCCGCAAGTTCCTTGAAAGGTCAAATCTCTGCTCTTTCTGTTCTTTTTCACAGAAAGATTGCTATTCTTCCTGATATTCATTGTTTTGTACAAGCTTTGGTTCGTATAAAGCCTGTCATTAAGTCAATTTCTCCTCCTTGGAGTTTGAATTTGGTTCTGGGGGCTCTTCAAGCTCCTCCATTTGAACTTATGCATTCATTGGATATTAAATTACTTTCTTGGAAAGTTTTGTTCCTTTTGGCCATCTCTTCTGCCAGAAGGGTTTCTGAATTATCTGCTCTTTCTTGTGAGTCTCCTTTTCTGATTCTTCATCAGGATAAGGCGGTGTTGCGAACTTCTTTTGAATTTTTACCTAAAGTTGTGAATTCCAACAACATTAGTAGAGAAATTGTGGTTCCTTCATTATGTCCTAATCCTAAGAATTCTAAGGAGAAATCGTTGCATTCTTTGGATGTTGTTAGAGCTTTGAAATATTATGTTGAAGCTACGAAATCTTTCTGTAAGACTTCTAGTCTATTTGTTATCTTTTCCGGTTCTAGGAAAGGCCAGAAAGCTTCTGCCATTTCTTTGGCATCTTGGTTGAAATCTTTAATTCATCTTGCCTATGTTGAGTCGGGTAAAATTCCGCCTCAGAGAATTACAGCTCATTCTACTAGGTCAGTATCTACTTCCTGGGCGTTTAGGAATGAAGCTTCGGTTGACCAGATCTGCAAAGCAGCAACTTGGTCCTCTTTGCATACTTTTACTAAATTCTACCATTTTGATGTATTTTCTTCTTCTGAAGCAGTTTTTGGTAGAAAAGTTCTTCAGGCAGCGGTTTCAGTTTGAATCTTCTGCTTATGTTTTTTGTTAAACTTTATTTTGGGTGTGGATTATTTTCAGCAGGAATTGGCTGTCTTTATTTTATCCCTCCCTCTCTAGTGACTCTTGTGTGGAAAGATCCACATCTTGGGTAGTCATTATCCCATACGTCACTAGCTCATGGACTCTTGTTAATTACATGAAAGAAAACATAATTTATGTAAGAACTTACCTGATAAATTCATTTCTTTCATATTAACAAGAGTCCATGAGGCCCACCCTTTTTTGTGGTGGTTATGATTTTTGTATAAAGCACAATTATTCCAATTCCTTATTTTATATGCTTCGCACTTTTTTTCTTATCACCCCACTTCTTGGCTATTCGTTAAACTGATTTGTGGGTGTGGTGAGGGGTGTATTTATAGGCATTTTAAGGTTTGGGAAACTTTGCCCCTCCTGGTAGGAATGTATATCCCATACGTCACTAGCTCATGGACTCTTGTTAATATGAAAGAAATGAATTTATCAGGTAAGTTCTTACATAAATTATGTTTTTTCAAGCTGCCAGCACTTCTTGTGGATTATCATTTCAACAAGAGGAAAATAATCTGTAATATTGAACTTGATTATTATTAGAGATAAGTTTATTTATCTTATTACCTTGATTTATTATTATTTTTTTTAAGGTTTTATCAATTCATTTAATCTATTTATTGTGTGTGTGTGTGCGCAGCTATTATCAGCAGGGGATTGGGTTCTCCTACTGGTTGCATTTTCTCTTGTTAAGTGTATCCAGTCCACGGATCATCCATTACTTATGGGATATTCTCCTTCCCAACAGGAAGTTGCAAGAGGATCACCCACAGCAGAGCTGCTATATAGCTCCTCCCCTAACTGTCATACCCAGTCATTCTCTTGCAAGCCTCAACCAAGATGGAGGTCGTAAGAGGAGTGTGGTGTTTTATACTTAATTTAACCTTCAATCAAAAGTTTGTTATTTTTAAATGGTGCCGGAGTGTACTGTTTATCTCAGGCAGTATTTAGAAGAAGAATCTGCCTGCGTTTTCTATGATCTTAGCAGAAGTAACTAAGATCCATGGCTGTTCTCACATATTCTGAGGAGTGAGGTAACTTCAGAGAGGGAATGGCGTGCAGGTTTTCCTGCAATAAGGTATGTGCAGTTAAAATATGTTTCTAGGGATGGAATTTGCTAGAAGTAATGTAAGTAAAGCCTTAAATGCAGTGATAGCTACTGGTATCAGGCTTATTAATAGAGATGCATACTCTTTTATAAAAATGTAATATAAAACGTTTGCTGGCATGTTTAATCGTTTTTATATGTATTTGGTGATAAAACTTATTGGGGCCTAGTTTTTTTTCCACATGGCTGGCTTGAATTTTGCCTAGTAACAGTTTCCTTAGGCTTTCCACTGTTGTAATATGAGTGGGAGGGGCCTTTTTTAGTGCTTTTCTGTGCAGCTAAAAATACTGACAGAGACATTCAGTTTCCCTCAGCATGATCCAGGACATCTCTGGAGGGCTCAAACGGCTTCAAAGTCGTTTTTGAGGGACGTAAAAAGCCACAGTAGAGCTGTGGCAGTTGTTGTGACTGTTTAAAAAAAAAAAACGTTTTTGTCTTTTATTATTCAATTTTGGGTATTAAGGGGTTAATCATCCATTTGCAAGTGGGTGCAATGCTCTGCTAACTTGTTACATACACTGTAAAAATTTCGTTAGTGTAACTGCCTTTTTTCACTGTTATTTCAAATTTTGACAAAATCTGTGTTTCTTAAAGGTGCAGTAACGTTTTTTTTTTGCTTGTAAACTTGTTTAAAGTGTTTTCCAAGCTTGCTAGTCTCATTGCTAGTCTGTTTAAACATGTCTGACACAGAGGAAACTACTTGTTCATTATGTTTGAAAGCCATGGTGGAGCCCCATAGGAGAATGTGTACTAAATGTATTGATTTCACCTTAAACAGTAAAGATCAGTCTTTAACTATAAAAGAAATATCACCAGAATATTCTGACGAGGGGGAAGTTATGCCGACTAACTCTCCCCGCGTGTCAGACCCTTCGCCTCCCGCTCAGGGGATGCACGCTAATATGGCGCCAATTACCTTGCAGGACATGGCTGCAATCATGAATAATACCCTGTCAGAGGTATTATCCAGGTTGCCTGAATTAAGAGGCAAGCGCGATTGCTCTGGGGTTAGGAGAAATACAGAGCGTGCAGATGCTGTAAGGGCCATGTCTGATACTGCGTCACAATATGCAGATCATGAGGAAGGAGAGCTTCAGTCTGTGGGTGACATCTCTGATTCGGGGGAAACCTGATTCAGAGATTTCTAACTTTAAATCTAAGCTTGAGAACCTCTGTGTGTTGCTTGGGGAGGTATTAGCTGCTCTGAATGACTGTAACACAGTTGCAGTACCAGAGAAATTGTGTAGGCTGGATAAATACTATGCGGTACCGGTGTGTACTGATGTTTTTCCTATACCTAAAAGGCTTACAGAAATTATTAGCAAGGAGTGGGATAGACCGGGTTTGCCTTTTTCCCCACCTCCTATATTTAGAAAAATGTTTCCAATAGACGCCACTACACGGGACTTATGGCAGACGGTCCCTAAGGTGGAGGGAGCAGTTTCTACTTTAGCAAAGTGTACTACTATCCCGGTTGAGGACAGTTGTGCTTTTTCAGATCCAATGGATAAAAAATTGGAGGGTTACCTTAAGAAAATGTTTATTCAACAAGGTTTTATTTTACAGCCCCTTGCATGCATTGCGCCTGTCACGGCCGCGGCGGCATTCTGGTTTGAGGCCCTGGAAGAGGCCATCCATACAGCTCCATTGACTGAAATTATTGACAAGCTTAGAACACTTAAGCTAGCTAACTCATTTGTTTCTGATGCCATTGTTCATTTGACTAAACTAACGGCTAAGAATTCCGGATTCGGCATCCAAGCGCGTAGGGCGCTATGGCTTAAATCCTGGTCAGCTGACGTGACTTCGAAGTCTAAATTACTCAACATTCCTTTCAAGGGGCAGACCTTATTCGGGCCTGGTTTGAAGGAAATTATTGCTGACATTACTGGAGGTAAGGGTCACACCCTTCCTCAGGACAGGGCCAAAGCAAAGGCCAAACAGTCTAATTTTCGTGCCTTTCGAAATTTCAAGGCAGGTGTAGCATCAACTTCCTCCACTTCAAAACAAGAGGGAACTTTTGCTCAATCTAAGCAGGCCTGGAAACCTAACCAGTCCTGGAACAAAGGCAAGCAGGCCAGAAAGCCTGCTGCTGCCTCTAAGACAGCATGAAGGAACGGCCCCCTATCCGGCGACGGATCTAGTAGGGGGCAGACTTTCTCTCTTCGCCCAGGCAAGAGATGTTCGGGATCCCTGGGCGTTGGAGATCATATCTCAGGGATATATTCTGGACTTCAAAGCTTCCCCTCCACAAGGGAGATTTCATCTTTCAAGGCTATCTGCAAATCAGATAAAGAAAGAGGCATTCCTACGCTGTGTGCAAGACCTCCTAGTTATGGGAGTGATCCATCCAGTTCCGCGGACGGAACAAGGACAGGGTTTTTGTTCGAATCTATTTGTGGTTCCCAAAAAAGAGGGAACCTTCAGACCAATTTTGGATCTAAAGATCTTAAACAAATTCCTCAGAGTTCCATCTTTCAAAATGGAAACTATTCGGACCATCCTACCCATGATCCAAGAAGGTCAGTACATGACCACAGTGGACTTAAAGGATGCCTACCTTCACATACCGATTCACAAAGATCATCATCGGTTTCTAAGGTTTGCCTTTCTAGACAGGCATTACCAATTTGTAGCTCTTCCCTTCGGGTTGGCTGCAGCCCCGAGAATCTTTACGAAGGTTCTGGGCTCACTTCTGGCGGTTCTAAGACCGCGAGGCATAGCTGTGGCTCCGTATCTAGACGACATCCTGATACAGGCGTCAAGCTTTCAAGTTGCCAAGTCTCATACAGAGATAGTTCTGGCATTTCTGAGGTCGCACGGGTGGAAAGTGAAAGAGGGACTTCTTAGGGACTCTTATAGATTCTGTAGAAATGAAAATTTACCTGACGGACTCCAGGTTATCAAAACTTCTAAATGCTTGCCTTGTTCTTCACTCCATTCCGCGCCCTTCGGTAGCTCAGTGTATGGAGGTAATCGGCTTAATGGTAGCGGCAATGGACATAGTGCCATTTGCGCGCCTTCATCTCAGACCACTGCAATTATGCATGCTGAGTCAGTGGAATGGGGATTACACAGATTTGTCCCCTCTGCTAAATCTGGATCAAGAGACCAGAGATTCTCTTCTCTGGTGGTTGTCTCGGGTACACCTGTCCAAGGGTATGACCTTTCGCAGGCCAGATTGGACAATTGTAACAACAGATGCCAGCCTTCTAGGTTGGGGTGTAGTCTGGAATTCCCTGAAGGCACAGGGATAGTGGACTCAGGAGGAGAAACTCCTTCCAATAAATATTCTGGAGTTAAGAGCGATATTTAATGCTCTTCTGGCTTGGCCTCAGTTAGCAACACTGAGGTTCATCAGATTTCAGTCGGACAACATCACGACTGTGGCTTACATCAACCATCAAGGGGGAACCAGGAGTTCCCTAGCGATGTTAGAAGTCTCAAAAATAATTCGCTGGGCAGAGTACCACTCTTGCCACCTGTCAGCAATCCATATCCCAGGCATGGAGAACTGGGAGGCGGATTTTCTAAGTCGTCAGACTTTCCATCCGGGGGAGTGGGAACTCCATCCGGAGGTGTTTGCTCAGTTGATTCATCGTTGGGGCAAACCAGAGTTGGATCTCATGGCGACTCGCCAGAACGCCAAGCTTCCTTGTTACGGATCCAGGTCCAGGGACCCAGAAGCAATGCTGATAGATGCTCTAGCAGCGCCTTGGTTCTTCAACCTGGCTTATGTGTTTCCACCGTTTCCTCTGCTCCCTCGACTGATTACCAAAATCAAACAGGAGAGAACATCAGTGATTCTGATAGCACCTGCGTGGCCACGCAGGACTTGGTATGCAGACCTAGTGGACATGTCATCCTTTCCACTATGGACTCTGCCTCTAAGACAGGACCTTCTGATACAAGGTCCTTTCAATCATCCAAATCTAATTTCTCTGAGACTGACTGCATGGAGATTGAACGCTTGATTCTATCAAAGCGTGGCTTCTCCGAGTCAGTCATTGATACTTTAATACAGGCACGAAAGCCTGTTACCAGGAAAATCTACCACAAGATATGGAGTAAATATCTTTATTGGTGTGAATCCAAGAATTACTCATGGAGTAAGGTTAGGATTCCTAGAATATTGTCTTTTCTCCAAGAGGGCTTGGACAAAGGATTATCAGCTAGTTCCTTAAAGAGACAGATTTCTGCTATGTCTATTCTTTTGCACAAGCATCTGGCAGAGGTTCCAGACGTCCAGGCATTTTGCCAGGCTTTGGTTAGAATTAAGCCTGTGTTTAAACCTGTTGCTCCCCCGTGGAGATTAAACTTGGTTCTTAAAGTTCTTCAAGGAGTTCCGTTTGAACCCCTTCATTCCATTGATATTAAACTTTTATCTTGGAAAGTTCTGTTTTTGATGGCTATTTCCTCGGCTCGGAGAGTCCCTGAGCTATCTGCCTTACAATGTGATTCTCCTTATATGATTTTTCATGCAGATAAGGTAGTCCTGCGTACCAAACCTGGGTTTTTACCTAAGGTGGTTTCTAACAAGAATATCAATCAAGAGATTGTTGTTCCATCATTGTGTCCTAATCCTTCTTCAAAGAAGGAACGTCTTTTACATAATCTGGACGTAGTCCGTGCCTTGAAGTTTTACTTACAAGCTACTAAAGATTTTCGTCAAACATCTACCCTGTTTGTCGTTTACTCTGGACAGAGGAGAGGTCAAAAAGCTTCGGCAACCTCTCTTTCCTTTTGGCTTCGGAGCATAATACGCCTAGCCTATGAGACTGCTGGACAGCAGCCCCCTGAAAGGATTACATCTCATTCCACTAGAGCTGTGGCTTCCACCTGGGCCTTTAAAAATGAGGCCTCTGTTGAACAGATTTGCAAGGCCGCGACTTGGTCTTCGCTTCACACTTTTTCCAAATTTGATACTTTTGCTTCTTCGGAGGCTGTTTTTGGGAGAAAGGTTCTTCAGGCAGTGGTTCCTTCCGCTTAATCCTGCCTTGTCCCTCCCATCATCCGTGTACTTTAGCTTTGGTATTGGTATCCCATAAGTAATGGATGATCCGTGGACTGGATACACTTAACAAGAGAAAACATAATTTATGCTTACCTGATAAATTTATTTCTCTTGTAGTGTATCCAGTCCACGGCCCACCCTGTCCTTTTAAGGCAGGTCTAAATTTTAATTAAACTACAATCACCACTGCACCCTATGGTTTCTCCTTTCTCTGTTTGTTTTCGGTCGAATGACTGGATATGACAGTTAGGGGAGGAGCTATATAGCAGCTCTGCTGTGGGTGATCCTCTTGCAACTTCCTGTTGGGAAGGAGAATATCCCATAAGTAATGGATGATCCGTGGACTGGATACACTACAAGAGAAATAAATTTATCAGGTAAGCATAAATTATGTTTTTATATATATATTTCTTTTTAAAGACAAGATGAGTCCATGGATCATCTTCATTATTTATGGGATATTCACCTCCTGGTCAGCAGGAGGAGGCAAAGAGCACCACAGCAGAGCTTTTAAATAGCTCCTCCCTTCCCTCCCACCCCATTCATTCTCTTTGCTTACGTTAGTGATAGGAAGAGGTAAAGTGAAGTGTTAGATTAGATTCTTCAATCAAGAGTGTTTTATTTTTAAAGTAGTTCAAGATTGTGCTGCTTTGTTCTAGGGTATAGCCATAGTCCAGATCAGTCTCTTCAGTAGAGCTTTTGGTGACTTTAAAGCAATGGGAACTGGTGGGACTTCTCACTGCGCCTTCCATATATTTATGCTGCCCTAATCCTGATAGCCTAAGCAATTGTTAACTCAGGCTTCATCATCTTCCACAGGGCTATGGGAGGGAGAGGACCTCTTAAACCTGCTGGACTGTCTTGCTGTCGGACAGCATTAAGGTAAGTGCTGACTTTTTCTTTATTCTGCAGAGAAACAAACAGAAAAAGACAGAGAAAAGTGGGCACTTTAAATGAGGCATTCACATAAGGCTCAGAAGCATGGGACGCTTTATGTTGGGACATTAACTCTTTATGTTAGAGAGTTTTATTGGAGACAGCACAAGTACAGGAGGGTCTGAACTTTATTCATTTTCCTGAGAATGTCTTTTTACTTGTCAGCAGTAAAATAGTGGACGTTTTAAAATTTAAAGCTACAGTAGCGTTTACTTTATTAAGATATTTGAAGTTACTTAGAAGTTTGATTTGGGAGACATTTTTTCTTCCTGCAAGTAAGAAAGTTTCCTTTTAAATTTTAAAGTTACAGTAACATTTTTTTGTAATTTTTTTTGTGTGAAGGTTAAATTTTTTATTACATTGTCATTTTATTGTAATCAGTATGGACATTGGAGTCGTGGAAAATGTTACGTGCTCCATGTGTTTGGATGCCAATGTGGAACCACCAATTCCTTTTTGTCCCACGTGTATTGAGAGGGCTTTAAGTTATAGAGAAAAAAAAATTTATGATCAAGATTTTTCTAAAGCGGATGCTTCTGACGAGAATCAGAGTATGCCGCAGCTTTCTCCCCAAGCATCCCAAACTTTAACGCCCGCTCAAGCAGTGCCCTGTACTTCTACTCTCCTGCTGGAGTTAATTTAAAAGACATAGCTGCGCTTATGTCTTCCACGATTTCTGATGCGTTGTCTGCTTTTCCTATGCTACAAGGCAAACGTAAGAGGAAAGACAACCATGTGGTCACTGAGGTTTCTGATTCCATGGTGGCAATCTCGGATGTACCCTCCCAGGGAACTGAGATGGAGGGTATAGAGGTTCTATCAGAAGGCAAAATTTCAGACTCGGGTTCATTGCTTTTGACTGATTCAGAGGTTGTCTCTTTTAGGTTTAAACTAGAACACCTCCGCCTGTTACTCAGGGAGGTTTTGGTTACTTTAGACTACTGTGATTCTACAGTAGTGGTCGCTCCTGCGAAGTTGAGTAAATTGGACAGATATTTCGAAGTTCCTTCTTACTCAGATGTTTTCCCGGTGCCTAAGCGAGCTTCGGAGATTGTTTCTAAGGAATGGGAGAGACCAGGTATTCCCTTCTCTCCTTCTCCTATTTTCAAAAAGATGTTTCCTATAGCTGACGCTGTCAGGGAAGCTTGGCAAACGGTTCCTAAGGTGGAAGGGGCTATTTCCACCTTAGTCAAGCGAACTACTATTCCCATTGAGGATAGTTGTGCTTTTAAAGACCCCATGGACAAGAAGTTGGAGGGTCTACTTAAAAAGATTTATGTTCACCAAGGTCTGCTATTGCAGCCAGCTGCGTGCATTGCTACTGTCACTCGTGCAGCAGCTTATTGGTTTGATGCTCTGTCTGAGTCTCTCAAGTCTGAGACTTCCTTAGAGGAGATCCAAGATAGGATTAAAGCTCTGAAGTTAGCTAATGCTTTTATTACGGATGCTTCCCTGCAAATTACTAAATTGGCAGCCAAGAGTTCGGGGTTCTCCATCCTAGCCCGCAGAGCCTTATGGTTAAAACCTTGTTCTGCGGACATGTCATCTAAGTCTAAGCTTCTAGCGATTCCTTACAAGGAGAAGACCTTGTTTGGAGCTGGTCTGACAGAAATGATCTATGATATCACTGGAGGTAAGGGTCATCTCCTTCCTCAGAATAAGAGAAACAAACAAAGGACAACAGAGTAATTTTTGTTCCTTTCAAAATTTCAAGGGAAATTCTTTCTCTTCCTCCTCTAAACCAGAACAATCTAAGCCTACTTGGAGACCCAACCAGTCTTGGAACAAGGGTAAGCAATCCAAGAAACCTGCTGCTGAAACTAAAACAGCATGAACAACATGCCCCGATCCGGGACCGGATCTGGTAGGGGGCAGACTTTCATTCTTTGTTCAGGCTTGGGTTTCGGGACGTTCAGGATCCCTGGGCAATAGAAATAGTCTCAAAGATACAAACTGGAGTTCAAAAATTTTCCTCCCCGAGGAAGATTTCTTCTTTCAAGATTATCTGCAAACCAGATAAAAAAAAGAGGCATTCTTACATTGTGTAAGAGACCTCTCCTCCCTGGGAGTGATTATTCCCGTTCCAGTACAGGAACAGGGGCACGGTTTTTATTCATATCTGTTTGTAGTTCCCAAAAAGGAGGGAACTTTTAGACCTCAAGAGTCTAAACAAGTTTTCTCAGAGTTCCATCATTCAAGATGGAAACTATTCGTACCATTCTTCCATTGATCCAGGAGGGTCAATTTATGATGACAGTGGATTTAAAGGATGCATATCTACATGTTCCGATCCACAGAGATCATCACAGGTTCCTGAGGTTTGCCTTTCTGGACAAACATTTTCAGTTTGTGGCTCTTCCTTTCGGTTTGGCCACGGCTCCCAGAATTTTCACAAGGGTTCTGGGGTCTCTGCTGGCGGTTCTAAGACCGTGGGACATTGAGGTGGCACCTTATCTGGACAATATTCTAATCCAGGCGCCATCTTGTCAACAAGCAAGGTCTCATACCGACGTCGTACTATCCTTTCTGAGAACTCTCGGATGGAAGGTAAATCTGGAAAAGAGTTCCTTAATCCCGAAGACAAAGGTGACTTTCTTGGGAACTCTAATCGATTCTATATCTATGAGGGTTTTTCTGACAGAGGTCAGAAAATCAAAGATTCTAGATACCTGTCGAACCCTTCAGTCCACTCCTCGGCCGTCAGTGGCTCAGTGCATAGAAGTAATCGGACTGATGGTGGCGGCAATGGACATCATCCCGTTTGCTCGGTTCCACCTCAGGCCTCTGCAGTTAAACATGCTCAGGCAGTGGAATGGAGATTATGCAGACTTGTCTCCTCGAATAACTCTGGACCAGGAAACGAGGGACTCTCTTCTATGGTGGTTGTCTCTGGATCATCTATCCCAGGGAACCTGCTTTCGCAGACCGTCTTGGGTGATTGTGACAACAGACGCCAGCCTTCTAGGGTGGGGAGCTGTCTGGGGTATCCTAAAGGCTCAGGGAGTATGGACTCAGGCGGAGTCTGTTTTTCCTATAAACATTCTGGAACTAAGAGCGATCTCCATTGCTCTTCTGGCCTGGCCTCAGTTGGCTTCGGCTCAGTTTATCAGATTCCAGTTGGACAACATAACGTCAGTGGCCTACATCAATCATCAGGGTGGAGCGAGGAGTTCCTTGGTGATGACCGAGGTAGCCAAGATAATCCGGTGGGCGGAGGCCCATTCTTGCCATCTGTCAGCATTCCACATTCCAGGAGTGGACAACTGGGAGGCGAATTTTCTGAGCAGGCAGACTTTTCATCCGGGAGAGTGGGAACTCCATGGCATCTCGTCAGAATGTCAAACTCCCTAGATACGGGTCGAGGTCCAGGGATCCCCAGGCGGAACTGATAGATGCTCTGGCAGTTCCTTGGTCCTTCAGCCTAGCATACCTGTTTCCCCCGTTTGCTCTTCTTCCTCGGGTCATTGCTCGAATCAAACAGGAGAAGGCATCAGTGATCCTCATTGCCCCTGCTTGGCCTCACAGGATTTGGTATGCAGATCTGGTGGACATGTCATCTCTGCCACCTTGGAGACTTCCGTTGAAGGGAGGACCTTCTAATTCAAGGACCCTTCCTTCACCCAAATCTAGTTTCTCTGAAGCTGACTGCTTGGAGATTGAACGCTTAATTTTATCCAAGCAGGGTTTTTTCTGATTCGGTCATAGAGACCATGATTCAGGCTCGTAAGCCTTTCACTAGAAAGATTTACCATAAGATATGATGTAAATATCTGTAAGGGCTACTCATGGAGTAGAGTTAGGATTCCTAGAATTGTATCTTTTCTCCAAGAAGGTTTGGAGAAGGGTTTTGTCAACAAGTTCCCTAAAGGGTCAAATCTCTGCCTTATCTATTTTGTTACACAAAGTCTGGCAGATTTCCCAGATGTGCAATCTTTTTGTCAGGCCTTGGTTAGGATCAGGCCTGTGTTCAAACCAGTTACTCCTCCATGGAGTTTGAATTTAGTTCTCAAAGTTCTTCAAGGGGCTCAGTTTGAGCCTATGCATTCCTTAGATATTAAGTTGTTATCTTGGAAAGTTTTATTTCTTGTTGCTATTTTTTCAGCTTGTAGAGTGTCTGAGCTCTCTGCGTTGCAATACACTTCGCCTTATCTTATTTTTCATTCAGATAAGGTAGTTTTACATACTAAATTAGGTTTTCTTCCTAAGGTTGTTCCTGATAGGAACATTAATCAGGAGATTGTTGTTCCTTCCTTGTGTCCTAATCCTCCTCAGAAGGAACGTCTTCTGCTTACAAGGACTTTTGTCAGTCTTCTTCTTTGTTCGTAATTTTTTTTCTGGAAAACGTAAGGGTCAGAAAGCTACGTCTACCTCTCTTTCTTTTTGGCTGAAGAGTATCATCCGTTTTGCATATGAGGCTGCTGGACAGCAGCCTCCCGGCAGGGTTACAGCTCATTCCACTAGGGCTGTTGCTTCCTCATGGGCATTCAAAAATGAAGCTTTTGTAGAACTGATTTGGAAGGCTGCAACTTGGTCCTCTCTTCACACTTTTTCTAAATTTTCTAAATTTGATACCTTTGCCTCGGCTGAGGCTGCTTTTGGGAGAAAGGTTCTTCAAGCAGTGGTGCCTTCCGTTTAGGTTCCCTGTCTTGTCCCTCCCTTATCTTTGTACTCTAGGTTGGGTATTGTATCCCATAAGTAATGAAGATGATCCATGGACTCATTGTGTCTTTAAAAAGAAAATTTATGATTACCTGATACATTTGTTTCTTTTTAGACGAGATGAGTCCACGGCCCGCCCTGTTCTTTTAAGACAGCTTGTTAATTTTTGTAAACTTCAGACACCTCTGCACCTTGGTTTTTCCTTTCTCTTCCTAACTTCGGTCGAATGACTGGAGTGGGAGGGAAGGGAGGAGCTATTTAACAGCTCTGCTGTGGTGCTCTTTGCCTCCTCCTGCAGACTAGGAGGTGAATATCCCATAAGTAATGAAGATGATCTGTGGACTAAAAAGAAAACAAAATTTATCAGGTAAGCATACATTTTCTTATATCTTGTCACTTGCTTATCCAATGTGTTCAGTTAGCTCCTAGCAGTGCATTTGCTGTTTTATGTTATTTCTGCAGACACATATTTACAATGTGAGAACTACAAAAACAAGGATGTAATAATGTCTTCTAGAGAGAGAGAATGTGAATGGATTATGGGAATTATTTTACCAAAGGAAAATAAAATAAACATTTATAGCAATGAATATATAGCCTTATGTTCCATAATTAAAACGAATCCTTATTTCAGGATGAATAACCTTCGGAATATAATGTATCTTAAATAGAAAGCTAAAGGGTTTTTTTAAAATAGCATTTTATTTTATAAAATCATATTTAAATTTTAAAAATCATCTGATTTAAATTTAAAACAATCTCATTTTTAAATAAAAAAAAAAATGTTTTATCCACCTTGATTACAATCAAATGAGAGCAGTTCCACCAACCAGAAGGGGCCGTTCCTGGCTGTTGATTTACTTCAGAGTACTCAAGTTGCTGCAGTTTCACAATCTTATAAAGGTCTGAGGAAACATAGTGCACTTGCGTGGCAACACTGTAAGTGCTTAGTTGGGAGACTTACTCTTGTTTTTTGGGTTTTTTTATGAAAAATGTATATTATCTGAACCTTGAGTATCTCAAAATATAAATGTATACTTCCTTGAGATATGATGTATTTGATGATCCTTTAAATACTGTTATTTTAATGACACCTGAGGGTTGACATTGCCTACCTCATTTGTAGTATAATAGTCGTTCACCTCTAGAGGTCATTACAACTATTCTAGTACTAATTTTAATGTAGAAAAGGGGTAAGCAAGTTTTAGGTCTGTTTTAGAATCATAGAAAGATCCCCTTCAATCCTCGACACAAACAATAATCTATGGAAAAGTGAAAGAGACTTGTATGATTAGTACGTATATTCATTCAACATTTTTTTCTATATTTAATTTTTATTTTAGGTGCTATGGAAACAGATTATCCTGCAGGTGAAACATCCAAACAAGAATCAGAAGCATGCCATGCTGATAAATCTTTATCTGAAAGTCTCATTAGCAGTAGCTCATCTGTATCAGATAATGTTGCAGGAAGTGTAAAAGTAGGCGGCTGCCCTTCAGCGGATGATGTGGACGTCTCCCTAATGCAAGCATCTAAAATGGTTTCATCAGAAGAAGCGCCCAAGCCAGGTATATTCTGATGAAGCAGCGACAGAAACATTTATAAGCAAACCTTTTATCCCACATTTATTATTGAAGTTTTATAAGCATATAATGTTTCTGCAGAAGGTTTGAAACATCTTATTATTATAGTAAGCAATATGTCCCCTATGGATTTAAATGTTTTTTGTACTACAGATAAACCAGATAAATTTCTGAACATGTTTTTGCCTCTACTTAGCCCTCTGCTAAGATTAAAGGTACTTGAAACCCATATTTTTTCTTCTTTATTCAGTTAGTGCATGCAATTTTAAACATTTCAATTTACTTATGTTACCCAATTGGTGGCTGCACATATTTGCCTCCTTTTTAGTGGTTCATTCAGCTAGCTCTCAGTTGGGAATTGTTTTTCCTTTATCAAAGGATAGCAAGAAAATACAGCAAATGTGATAATAGAAGTAAATTGGATTGTCTATTAGAATCATGAAATTAAAATTTTGTGTTTCATATCCATTTAAATGTTAACAAAATGTTCCATTCATTTTGAAAGTGATTTACAATCTGCTACATTGTGCTCCTTAGTTTTTTTCAAGAACACATGGTATTAAAATTAGTGTGTTTCTTCCATTTGTCTGTTACATTCATTGGTCTAATTGTACTTTTACTAAAGCGCATTTGCTAATAATAAGTAAAAATATTAGCAAGAAAAAAAGCAGTGTGTGGTTAATCTTCCATATAAAATCTTTGTTTCCTCAGAGGATGAAGGCTCAGTCTGGTAGTGATGCTTATTTGCATCCTTATTTTTACCTGCCTATAGATTTGGGCATATAGGGGGGTAACAGTTCATGTCTGCTATGATATACCATCAAAGACATACATTGTGATTCATTAGTAGAAATGCCCTTATCCTAACTTATTTTCATGTCTTGTTGTTTGTCTTGTTGTTTGCACACAATAAGGATAATGAATGCATCCGTATTTTTTTTTAACATAAGATCTAGCAGTAGGTGGGCGGAGAAAGCTATTGAAGTGCAAGGATATGTTTATTCACAGCTCTGCTCTAGATACTAAATAAATTATAATATTTGGTAGCTAAACTTAAAAATTTTACTTTTCTTTCATGTAATTAGCAAGAGTCCATGAGCTAGTGACGTATGGGATATACATTCCTACCAGGAGGGGCAAAGTTTCCCAAACCTCAAAATGCCTACAAATACACCCCTCACCACACCCACAAATCAGTTTTACAAACTTTGCCTCCTATGGAGGTGGTGAAGTAAGTTTGTGCTAGATTCTACGTTGATATGCGCTCCGCAGCAGGTTGGAGCCCGGTTTTCCTCTCAGCGTGCAGTGAATGTCAGAGGGATGTGAGGAGAGTATTGCCTGTTTGAATTCAATGATCTCCTTCTACGGGGTCTATTTCATAGGTTCTCTGTTATCGGTCGTAGAGATTCATCTCTTACCTCCCTTTTCAGATCGACGATATACTCTTATATATATACCATTACCTCTGCTGATTTTCGTTTCAGTACTGGTTTGGCTTTCTACAAACATGTAGATGAGTGTCCTGGGGTAAGTAAGTCTTATTTTCTGTGACACTCTAAGCTATGGTTGGGCACTTTGTTTATAAAGTTCTAAATATATGTATTCAAACATTTATTTGCCTTGACTCAGGATGTTCAACATTCCTTATTTTCAGTCAGTCAGTTTCATATTTGGGATAATGCACTTGAATCAATTATTTTTCTTACCTTAAAAATTTGACTTTTTTCCCTGTGGGCTGTTAGGCTCGCGGGGGCTGAAAATGCTTCATTTTATTGCTTCATTCTTGGCGCGGACTTTCTTGGCGCAAAAAATCTTTTCTGTTTCCGGCGTCATACGTGTCGCCGGAAGTTGCATCATTTTTTACGTTCTTTTGCGCCAAAAATGTCGGCGTTCCGGACGTGGCATCATTTTTGGTGCCAAAAGCATTTAGGCGCCAAATAATGTGGGCGTCTTATTTGGCGCTAAAAAAAATATGGGCGTCGCTTTTGTCTCCACATTATTTAAGTCTCATTTTTCTTTGCTTCTGGTTGCTAGAAGCTTGTTCCTTGGCATTTTTTCCCATTCCTGAAACTGTCATTTAAGGAATTTGATCAATTTTGCTTTATATGTTGTTTTTTCTCTTACATATTGCAAGATGTCTCACGTTGCATCTGAGTCAGAAGATACTTCAGGAAAATCGCTGTCTGGTGCTGGAACTACCAAAGCTAAGTGTATCTGCTGTAAACTTTTGGTAGCTGTTCCTCCAGCTGTTGTTTGTATTAATTGTCATGACAAACTTGTTAATGCAGATAATATTTCCTTTAGTAATGTACCATTACCTGTTGCAGTTCCATCAACATCTAATGTTCAGAATGTTCCTGATAACATAAGAGATTTTGTTTCTGAATCCATCAAGAAGGCTATGTCTGTTATTCCTCCTTCTAGTAAACATAAAAAATATTTTAAAACTTCTCTTTATACAGATGAATTTTTAAATGAACATCATCATTCTGATTCTAATGACTCTTCTGGTTCAGAGGATTCTGTCTCAGAGGTTGATGCTGATAAATCTTCATATTTATTTGTTCTTTACTTAAAGAAGTACTAATTCCTTTAGAAATTGAGGATTCTGGTCCTCTTGATACTAAATCTAAACGTTTAGATAAGGTCTTTAAATCTCCTGTGGTTATTCCAGAAGTTTTTCCTGTTCCTGGTGCTATTTCTGAAGTAATTTCCAGAGAATGGAATAATTTGGGTAATTCATTTACTCCTTCTAAACGTTTTAAGCAATTATATCCTGTGCCGTCTGACAGATTAGAATTTTGGGACAAAATCCCTAAAGTTGATGGGGCTATTTCTACCCTTGCTAAACGTACTACTATTCCTACGTCAGATGGTACTTCGTTTAAGGATCCTTTAGATAGGAAAATTGAATCCTTTCTAAGAATAGCTTATCTGTGTTCAGGTAATCTTCTTAGACCTGCTATATCATTGGCTGATGTTGCTGCAGCTTCAACTTTTTGGTTGGAAACTTTAGCGCAACAAGTAACAGATCATGATTCTCATAATATTATTATTCTTCTTCAACATACTAATAATTTTATCTGTGATGCCATTTTTGATATTATCAGAGTTGATGTCAGGTTTGTGTCTCTAGCTATAGCTAGAAGAGCTTTATGGCTTAAAACTTGGAATGCTGATATGTCTTCTAAATCGACTCTACTTTCCATTTCTTTCCAGGGTAACAAATTATTTGGTTCTCAGTTGGATTCTATTATCTCAACTGTTACTGGTGGGAAAGGAACTTTTTTACCACAGGATAAAAAATCTAAGGGTAAAAACAGGGCTAATAATCGTTTTCGTTCCTTTCGTTTCAACAAAGAACAAAAACCTGATCCTTCATCCTCAGGAGCAGTTTCAGTTTGGAAACCATCTCCAGTCTGGAATAAATCCAAGCCTTCTAGAAAAGCAAAGCCAGCTTCTAAGTCCACATGAAGGTGCGGCCCTCATTCCAGCTCAGCTGGTAGGGGGCAGGTTACGTTTTTTCAAAGAAATTTGGATCAATTCTGTTCACAATCTTTGGATTCAGAACATTGTTTCAGAAGGGTACAGAATTGGTTTCAAGATGAGACCTCCTGCAAAGAGATTTTTTCTTTCCCGTGTCCCAGTAAATCCAGTGAAAGCTCAAGCATTTCTGAAATGTGTTTCCGATCTAGAGTTGGCTGGAGTAATTATGCCAGTTCCAGTTCTGGAACAGGGGCTGGGGTTTTATTTGAATCTCTTCATTGTACCAAAGAAGGAGAATTCCTTCAGACCAGTTCTGGATCTAAAAATATTGAATCGTTATTTAAGGATACCAACGTTCAAAATGGTAACTGTAAGGACTATCTTGCCTTTTGTTCAGCAAGGGCATTATATGTCCACAATAGATTTACAGGATGCATATCTGCATATTCCGATTCATCCAGATCATTATCAGTTCCTGAGATTCTCTTTTCTGGACAAGCATTACCAGTTTGTGGCTCTGCCGTTTGGCCTAGCTACAGCTCCAAGAATTTTTACAAAGGTTCTCGATGCCCTTCTGTCTGTAATCAGAGAACAGGGTATTGTGGTATTTCCTTATTTGGACAATATCTTGGTACTTGCTCAGTCTTTACATTTAGCAGAATCTCATACAAATCGACTTGTGTTCTTTCTTCAAGATCATGGTTGGAGGATCAATTCACTAAAAAGTTCATTGATTCCTCAGACAAGGGTAACCTTTCTGGGTTTCCAGATAGATTCAGTGTCCATGACTCTGTCTTTGACAGACAAGAGACGTCTAAAATTGATTTCAGCTTGTCGAAACCTTCAGTCACAATCATTCCCTTCGGTAGCCTTATGCATGGAAATTCTAGGTCTTATGACTGCTGCATCGGACGCGATCCCCTTTGCTCGTTTTCACATGCGACCTCTTCAGCTCTGTATGCTGAATCAATGGTGCAGGGATTACACAAAGATATCTCAATATCTTTAAAACCGATTGTACGACACTCTCTAACGTGGTGGACAGATCACCATCGTTTAATTCAGGGGGCTTCTTTTGTTCTTCCGACCTGGACTGTAATTTCAACAGATGCAAGTCTTACAGGTTGGGGAGCTGTGTGGGGATCTCTGACGGCACAAGGAGTTTGGGAATCTCAGGAGGTGAGATTACCGATCAATATTTTGGAACTCCGTGCAATTTTCAGAGCTCTTCAGTCTTGGCCTCTTCTGAAGAGAAAATCGTTCATTTGTTTTCAGACAGACAATGTCACAACTGTGGCATACATCAATCATCAAGGAGGGACTCACAGTCCTCTGGCTATGAAAGAAGTATCTCGAATTCTGGTTTGGGCGGAATCCAGCTCCTGTCTAATCTCTGCGGTTCATATCCCAGGTATAGACAATTGGGAAGCGGATTATCTCAGTCGCCAAACGTTGCATCCGGGCGAATGGTCTCTTCACCCAGAGGTATTTCTTCAGATTGTTCAAATGTGGGAGCTTCCAGAAATAGATCTGATGGCGTCTCATCTAAACAAGAAACTTCCCAGGTATCTGTCCAGATCCCGGGATCCTCAGGCGGAAGCAGTGGATGCATTATCACTTCCTTGGAAGTATCATCCTGCCTATATCTTTCCGCCTCTAGTTCTTCTTCCAAGAGTAATCTCCAAGATTCTGAAGGAATGCTCGTTTGTTCTGCTGGTAGCTCCGGCATGGCCTCACAGGTTTTGGTATGCGGATCTTGTCCGGATGGCCTCTTGCCATCCGTGGACTCTTCCGCTAAGACCAGACCTTCTGTCGCAAGGTCCTTTTTTCCATCAGGATCTCAAATCCTTAAATTTAAAGGTATGGAGATTGAACGCTTGATTCTTGGTCAAAGAGGTTTCTCTGACTCTGTGATTAATACTATGTTACAGGCTCGTAAATCTGTATCTAGAGAGATATATTATAGAGTCTGGAAGACTTATATTTATTGGTGTCTTTCTCATCATTTTTCTTGGCATTCTTTTAGAATTCCGAGAATTTTACAGTTTCTTCAGGATGGTTTAGATAAAGGTTTATCCGCAAGTTCTTTGAAAGGACAAATCTCTGCTCTTTCTGTTCTTTTTCACAGAAAGATTGCAAATCTTCCTGATATTCATTGTTTTGTACAAGCTTTGGTTCGTATAAAACCTGTCATTAAGTCAATTTCTCCTCGGAGTTTGAATTTGGTTCTGGGGGCTCTTCAAGCTCCTCCTTTTGAACCCATGCATTCATTGGACATTAAATTACTTTCTTGGAAAGTTTTGTTCCTTTTGGCGATCTCTTCTGCCAGAAGAGTCTCTGAATTATCTGCTCTTTCTTGTGAGTCTCCTTTTCTGATTTTTCATCAGGATAAGGCGGTGTTGCGAACTTCTTTTGAATTTTTACCTAAGGTTGTGAATTCCAACAACATTAGTAGAGAAATTGTGGTTCCCTCATTATGTCCTAATCCTAAGAAATCGTTGCATTCTTTGGATGTTGTTAGAGCTTTGAAATATTATGTTGAAGCTACTAAGTCTTTCCGAAATTATTTGTTATCTTTTCCGGTTCTAGAAAAGGCCAGAAAGCTTCTGCCATTTCTTTGGCATCTTGGTTGAAATCTTTAATTCATCATGCCTATGTCGAGTCGGGTAAAACTCCGCCTCAAAGGATTACAGCTCATTCTACTAGGTCAGTTTCTACTTCCTGGGCGTTTAGGAATGAAGCTTCGGTTGATCAGATTTGCAAAGCAGCAACTTGGTCCTCTTTGCATACTTTTACTAAATTCTACCATTTTGATGTATTTTCTTCTTCTGAAGCAGTTTTTGGTAGAAAAGTACTTCAGGCAGCGGTTTCAGTTTTAATCTTCTGCTTATGTTTTCATTAAACTTTATTTTGGGTGTGGATTATTTTCAGCAGGAATTGGCTGTCTTTATTTTATCCCTCCCTCTCTAGTGACTCTTGCGTGGAAAGATCCACATCTTGGGTAGTCATTATCCCATACGTCACTAGCTCATGGACTCTTGCTAATTACATGAAAGAAAACATAATTTATGTAAGAACTTACCTGATAAATTCATTTCTTTCATATTAGCAAGAGTCCATGAGGCCCGTCCTTTTTTGTGGTGGTTATGATTTTTTTGTATAAAGCACAATTATTCCAATTCCTTATTTTATATGCTTTCGCACTTTTTTCTTATCACCCCACTTCTTGGCTATTCGTTAAACTGATTTGTGGGTGTGGTGAGGGGTGTATTTGTAGGCATTTTGAGGTTTGGGAAACTTTGCCCCTCCTGGTAGGAATGTATATCCCATACGTCACTAGCTCATGGACTCTTGCTAATATGAAAGAAATGAATTTATCAGGTAAGTTCTTACATAAATTATGGGTTTTTTTTATCCTCACTTGCAGTTGTGGACACAGAAAACCTTAATAGAAGTGTTTTGGAGACTTTAATAAGCACTTTGTGAGACATCACCTTGTCTGTGCTGTACTGTGAGTGGCAGTGGGTCATTTTGATCTCCGGAGGGCCAGGGCTCCGCTCCGGAGAACTGATAGCCCTTCTTTGCAGAAAACTTAAAAAACTCAACTAAGTGCTGACATTTCTGGCAAGTGCCGGGCTCCATCCGGCCCTGTATGTGTGCCTCATTGTGCCCTCTATATCTAGCCCTCGGCAGTCTCACTCCATTACCCTCTGTATAACATACTATACTCCGGAGGGTCTGGGATCCGCTCCGGAGTACCTGCTTACTCGATTGGTGGTGACCGAGCATCAGGCGAGCCTAGGAATACCAAACGTCTGGCAGCCCATCTACGTGGAGCATCCGTTCTGGGTCTGGAGACCTTTTGTTGATCCCTTGGGGTACGTGGAAACCCATATACATAAATAACAACAGTACTGTGAGGTGCTTTAAAGGCCGGGAGATCAACTCTACCTGGAAAACAGTCGAAGACCATTTTCCCCATAGACCTGCATGAAGTGGCGCGATTGGATGCCATCTTGGGCCTGCTTCCCTTCTGATTGTGCCGGCTTCTCTAGCTCTAAGGTCCCGTATCCTGCGGAAAGATTTCGGAACTCACCTTGACCTCCTCCAGCCCCTACGGAGTCAATCGGCAGATGTAACAGCAGGCCGGGGGGCTCCTCAGCCTTCGGGGAGGGCTACTGCTGTACTCCCGGATCTGATCCGTTGCTGACGTTCTCCTCCCTCGTCTGGACACAAGATCTTCTCCCAGGTACTTTAATCTTGACCCGGTGTGCTCCAGCTGATTGCCCTCTTTTTGTCCGGGACTATATGCTGGATTGTGTAGATCCTTTCCTGCCCACGCTCTGATGACATTTAGGTGTGGTGCCCTTCCACAAACCGGGATAGTGGGCCTCCTTTCAGGCTCCGCAGAGGCGGCATAGTTCAACTGTCACACAGCTGAAGGATCGTTAACCGGGCTCCTGCTTTACTCCCGCAATCTCATTGAAAATTGTGAGGGCGGTCACTGAAGACGTATTGGCAATTTAAAGAGGTGAAATCTACCACCATCTGTTCATCTAAAACCCAGCCTAATTAGTAAGACGAGTAGGCCCACTTTCTCTTACATTGGTGTATCCAGTCCACGGATTCATCCTTACTTGTGGGATATTCTCAATCCCTACAGGAAGTGGCAAAGAGAGCACACAGCAGAGCTGTCCATATCAGTGTTAATTTCGTCGACTAAAACTAGACTAAAATGACTATAAAACTAAAGAAATTCTGATGACTAAAATACGACTAAAACTAAAATGACATTTTAGTCAAAAGACTATGACTAAAACTAAATCAAAATGACATTTTAGTCAAAAGACTATGACTAAAACTAAATCAAAATGACATTTTAGTCAAAAGACTATGACTAAAACTAAATCAAAATTTGCTGACAAAAACATTTTATGCAAGGTGTTAATCAATCCCTATCCAATTACTGCTCTTTTGTAAAATTTACTAAACTTAATTTTATTAAATTTTAAGATAAATAAAGACATGTTATATACCACAACAGTTAAATCTGTTAAATCTGTATTGCATGTTCAAACCTTAATACCATAAATCAAATCAGGTTAATAAACCTTTACTCCAGGACTATATAATTTGTTTCAAAGTTCTAGAGCAGTGATAATTTCGTTGCCGAAAATGTTTCGAATCTGTGAACAATCAATTGATTCTTCCTATAGAAATAAGCATAACCCATGAGTATGGATTTAAGTTATGCTGTGCCTGTGCTAGCTGCAGAAACTTTTTGTTATGTTGAGTTACTTGATACTTGTTTTAATTATTAACAGAGAACTGTTAAAGTTTTTATATTGGGTAATATGTGCAATACAGCCAATACAGTTTACAGTTTTGTTTTTTTTATATTTTAAAGTTGCACTTCTGTATCTCCAGTAGATTTTAGTCGACTAAATCTCCAGTAGATACTAGAGATTTAGTCGACTAAAATCTACTGGAGATTCAGTCGACTAAAACTAGACTAAAACTAAAACAATTCAGATGACTAAAATACGACTAAAACTAAAATGGCATTTTAGTCAAAAGACTAAAACTAAGACTAAATTGAAATTTGTCGTCAAAATTAACACTGGTCCATATAGCTCCCCTCAGGCTCCGCCCCCCCCAGTCATTCTCTTTGCCGCTCTAACAAGTAGCATCTCCACGGGAGTGTAAAGGGAATGTGGTGTTAGTTTGTAGTTTTTTATTTCTTCAATCAAAAGTTTGTTATTTTAAAATAGTGCCGGTTTGTACTATTTACTCTGAGGCAGAAAATGATGAAGATTTCTGCTGAGAGGAAAATTATTTTACCACCTTGTAACTAAAATCCATTGCTGTTCCCACGCAGGACTGTTGAGTACAGGAAAACTTCAGTTCGGGGGAACGGTTTGCAGGCTTAACTGCTTTAAGGTATGTTTCAGTCATTTTTTCTAGTCAAGACTTAGTAATGCTAGAAGACTGACAGGAATCCCCATGTGGGAAAGGTAAGCCATATTCTGAGACTTAGTATAGAAGGAAGGCTTATTGAAAGGGCTCAATACACTGGTGGACACTGTTAAGGGGCAATCGATTATTTTTTAAGATAATCTGACATTATACAAGTTTTATATTGCATTTAAAACACTTTTTGGGGTTTTATTCCGCATGGCATATATTTAGACACCTATTTTGGCTTGGGACGGCCCCACAAACTCCTGAGGGAAGATGGAGGGGGCCTGAATTTCACGCCTCAGTTGCGCAGTTGATTTTACAAACCGCTTCATGCAGATACATGTGAAGGGTCCAAAGATTACTTGAGGACTTCAGAGAGGCTTATTTTCAATCAAAACTAATCCCCAAGGAAGGTAGGAACACAGCAAAGGCTGTGGCATGGTTAATTTGCTCCGGTTTGGGCAGTAGGGGGTTAATTGACTTGAAATTTACTGTGCAATCATTTCAAAGCATTAGGATCATATGGTGAAAATTTCATAAAGATTGGATGATTTTTGGAGGTTTAGTCAAAAAGTATGCGCTTTTTATTATTTAAAGGCACAGTACTGTTTTTTCAAAAATTGTATTTTATTGTATTTGAGTGCTGTCTAAGTCTGTTTAACATGTCTGAGCCTACAGATAGACCTTGTTCTATGTGTTTAAAAGCCATGGCGGTCCCACCTTTTACATTTGTGTTTAAAGTGTGCTAACATATCCAAACATTTTAAAGACCATGCAGTGACACTTAAAAATGTGGCCCAAGATGATTCTTTAACGGAAGGTAATGAGGATAGCCCTCCTTCCTCTCCCCATGTGTCGACACCAGTTACGCCCGCGCAAGCGATGCCTAGTACCTCTAGCGCATTGGCCCCTATTACATTGCAACAATTAGCAGCAGTCATGGATAATTCCCTTGCAGCATTTCTATCCAAACTACCTGTTTTTCCTAAAAAGCGTGATAGCTCAGTTTTAAGAACAGAGGATGAGCAATCAGAAGTTTTGGATAATTTATCTGTTGTACCCTCACAACCCTCTGATGTGGCGGTGAGGGATGTACTGTCTGAGGGAGAAATTTGTGACGCAGGTAAAATTTCTCAGCGGGCAGAATCAGATTTCTTAGCGTTTAAATTTAAGCTGGAACACCTCCGCGTACTGCTTAAGGAGGTTTTAGCTACGCAGGTTGATTGTGACCCTATGGTGGTCCCAGAAAAATTGTGTAAAATGGACAAGTTTTTAGAAGTCCCCGTATACACTGATGCGTTTTCCGATCCCTAAGAGGGTGGCGGATTTTGTGACTAGGGAGTGGGAGAGACCAGGCGTACCTTTTGTTCCCCCCCCCTATCTTTAAGAAAATGTTCCCCATAACTGACCCCAGGCGGGACGCGTGGCAGGCGGTCCCTAAGGTAGAGGGAGCAGTTTCAACACTAGCTAAGCGCACAACTATACCAATAGAAGACAGTTGTGTTTTCAAAGATCCTATAGATAACAAATTAGAAGGGTTACTAAAGAAAATATTTGTTCAACAAGGTATCCTTCTTCAACCAATTGCCTGCATTATTCCTGTAACTACTGCAACGGCTTTTTGGTTGAGGTGCTGGAGGAGTTGCTCCAGAGGGAAACTTCATATGACGAAGTCATGGATAGAATTCATGCTCTAAAGCTGGTTAATTCTTTCATTACAGATGCCGCTTTACAATTAACTAAATTAGCGGCGAAAAATTCTGGTTTTGCCATTGTGGCGCGAAGAGCGCTCTGGCTCAAATCATGGTCGGCTGACGTGTCGTCCAAAACAAAATTACTTAATATCAGGAAAGGGCCATGCCCTTCCACAAGATAGACCTTTTAAGGCTTAAAACAAGGCTAATTTGCGCTCCTTTCACAAACTTCAGGAGCGGACCTGCTTCAACCTCTGCAACCGCAAAGCAAGAGGGTAACGTTTCCTAGCCCAAAGCAACATGAAAGCTTTTGCAGGGCTGGAACAAGGGTAAACAGGCCAAGAAGCCTGCTGCTGCTACCAAGACAGCATGAAAGGGTAGCCCCCGCTCCGGGACCGGATCTAGTAGGGGCAGACTTTCTCTCTTGCTCACGCTTGGGCAAGAGATGTTCCAGATCCCTGGGCATTAGAAATTGTTGCTCAAGGGTATCTTCTAGAAGTCGAAGACTCTCCCCCAAGGAGAAGGTTCCATATTTCTCGTTTGTCTTCAGACCAGACAAAGAAACAGGCGTTCTTACGCTGTGTAGAAGATCTTCTAAAGATGGGAGTGATACACCCAGTTCCAACTGCAGAGCAAGGACTGGGTTTTTACTCAAACCTGTTTGTAGTTCCCAAAAAGGAAGGAACTTTCAGGCCAATCCTGGATTTAAAAATTTTAAACAAATTCCTCAGAGTTCCATCATTCAAAATGGAAACCATTCGGACAATCTTACCATTGATCCAGGAAGATCAATATATGACTACCGTGGATTTAAAGGATGCGTACCTACATATTCCTATCCACAAAGATCACCATCAGTTCCTAAGGTTCGCCTTTCTGGACAAAAATTTTCACAAAGGTGCTAGGGTCCATTCTAGCGGTACTAAGACCGCGGGGCATTGCAGTAGCACCTTATCTGGACGACATATTAATTCAGGCATCGTCTTTTCAAAGAGCCAAGGCTCATACAGAAATAGTTCTGGCCTTTCTAAGCTCTCACGGGTGGAAGGTGAACGTCGAAAAAAGTTCTCTGTCCCCGCTCACAAGGGTTCCCTTCCTGGGAACGCTAATAGACTCGGTAGAAATGAAAATATTTCTGATGGAGGTCAGGAAGTTAAAACTTTTAACTACTTGCCGAGTTCTTCATTCTGTTCCTCTGCCTTCTGTGGCTCAGTGCATGGAGGTAATCGGGTTAATGGTTGCGGCAATGGACGTTGTTACCTTTGCCAGAATTCATCTCAGACCACTGCAGCTGTGCATGCTCAAACTGTGGAATGGGGATTATGCAGATTGTCTCCTTAGATACAAATGGACGAGAAAACCAGGGATTATCTTCTCTGGTGGTTGTATCAGGATCACCTGTCTCAGGGAATGTGCTTCCGCAGACCAGAGTGGATCATTGTCACAACCGATTCCAGTCTGTTAGGCTGGGGTGCGGTCTGGGACTCCCTGAAAGCTCAGGGCCTATGGTCTCGGGAAGAGTCTCTTTTCCCGATAAACATTTTGGAACTGAGAGCGATATTCAACACGCTCCAGGCATAGCCTCAACTAGCGGAGGCCAGGTTCATCAGGTTTCAGTCGGACAACATCACGACTGTAGCGTACATCAATCATCAGGGAGGAACAAAGAGTTGTATCCAAGATCATCAAATGGGCGGAGGATAGCTCCTACCATCTATCTGCAATTCACATCCCAGGAATAGACAACTGGGAGGCGGATTTTCTGAGTCGTCAGACCTTTCACCCGGGGGAGTGGGAACTCCTTCCGGAGGTTTTTGCTCAGCTTACCCAGCTATGGGGTATTCCAGAGTTGGATCTGATGGCGTCCAGTCAGAACTCCAAACTTTCTCTTTACGGATCCAGGTCCAGGGATCCCAAGGCGGCATTGATAGATGCTCTAGTAGCGCCTTGGTCCTTCAATCTGGCTTATGTTTTTCCACCGTTTCCCCTTCTCCCTCGTCTGGTAGAATCAAACAGGAGAAGGCTTCTGTAATTTTGATAGCGCCTGCGTGGCCACGCAGGACTTGGTATGCAGACCTAATGGACATGTCATCTGTTCCACCATGGACACTGCCATCGAGGCAGGATCTTCTAATTCAAGGTCCATTCAAGCATCCAAATCTAGTTCTCTGCAGCTGACTGCTTGGAGATTGAACGCTTAATTCTATCTAAGCGTGGGTTCTCTGGATCAGTTATAGATACTTTGATCCAGGCTAGAAAACCTGTCACCAGGAACATTTACCATAAGATATGGCGGAAATATCTTTGTTGGTGTGAATCCAAGGGTTACTCGTGGAGTAAGATTAGGATTCCTAGGATTTTGTCATTTCTCCAAGAAGGATTGGAGAAAGGATTGTCAGCTAGTTCCTTAAAGGGACAGATATCTGCTCTATCTATTCTGTTTCACAGGCGTCTGGCGGAAGTACCAGACGTTCAAGAGTTTGCATAGGCTTTCTGTCCTTCAAGGGGTTCCATTTGAACCTTTACATTCCATAGATATTAAGTGATTATCTTGGAAAGTTTTGTTTTTGGTAACTATTTCTTCCGCTCGAAGAGTTACAGAATTGTCTGCTTTGCAGTGTAATTCACCCTATCTGATGTTTCATGCAGATAAGGTTGTTTTGCGTACAAAACCTGGTTTCCTTCCGAAAGTGATTTCTAATAAGAATATTAACCAGGAAATCATTGTTCCTTCTCTGTGTCCTAATTCAGTTTCTAAGAAGGAACGGCTGTTACACAATCTTGATGTGGTTCGTGCTTTAAAATTCTATTTAAAAGCAACTAAAGATTTCAGACACACGTCATCCTTGTTTGTTGTCTATTCTGGTAAGAGGAGAGGTCAGAAAGCGACTGCTACCTCTCTTTCCTTCTGGCTGAAAAGCATCATCCGATTGGCTTATGAGACTGCTGGACAGCAGCCTCCTGAACGAATTACAGCTCATTCCACCAGAGCTGTGGCTTCCACATGGGCTTTCAAGAATGAGGCTTCTGTTGAACAGATTTGTAAAGCAGCGACTTGGTCTTCACTGTATACTTTTGCCAAATTTTACAAATTTGATACTTTTGCTTCTTCGGAGGCTATTTTTTTGGGAGAAAGGTTTTGCAAGTAGTGGTGCCTTCCGTTTAGGTTACCTGACTTGTTCCCTCCCTTCATCCGTGTCCTAAAGCTTTGGTATTGGTTCCCACAAGTAAGGATGAATCTGTGGACTGGATACACCAATGTAAGAGAAAACAGAATTTATGCTTACCTGATAAATTTCTTTCTCTTACAGTGTATCCAGTCCACGGCCCGCCCTGGCAATTAAGTCAGGTTCAAATTTATTTTTTGTAAAACTACAGTCACCACTGCACACTATGGTTCTCCTTTTTCTCCTAACCGTCGGTTGAATGACTGGGGGGGCGGAGCCTGAGGGGAGCTATATGGACAGCTCTGCTGTGTGCTCTCTTTGCCACTTCCTGTAGGGATTGAGAATATCCCACAAGTAAGGATGAATCCGTGGACTGGATACACCGTAAGAGAAATAAATTTATCAGGTAAGCATAAATTCTGTTTTTTCGCCTAATCATTAAGGCCCACACAGGACCCTGAGACTAGGGCATACATGAAACATACCTTTGCCTACCCTCCCTAGTTAGTTCAGGCCTATAGATTAGCCCTCAATATTAAGGTTTGGATCTTAAAATTGAAAGAACCAGATCTAGAGATCTGCAATCTAATAGTGGGTACCCTGTTGTGTAACAGGCTGGGAAGCCTGAGGTTCCCTCATATTTCTGTATCTATCTCAAGCAAAGACCTTTATTACACAATTAGGACTGGCCTGTGTCAGTTTCAAGGAAGAGAGTTGATTCTATAGCTGCTGCGTCAGCATATGTACCTCTGTGGCCCTAGCTCAGAGTGGAGTGTTGTGGTTACATTTCTTATGTATAGCATGTATTACCTGTTCTTTTTATGCATAATGTGTTCCTAATGCCTAACCTGCATGTTTTATATAACAACTAAGTGCATATTGCACCATTTGCACAAATATTTTTTTTTTTCTTTTCTTTTCTTTCTATGACATGTATACCACACATTGTGCTGAAGAGTGATGATGTGACAGCTGCTGCGTCAGCATATGTATTTCTGTGACCCTATCTCAGTGCAGAGGGTGATAGTTTTCTTTTTATATATGTGTGTCCTACTTGCCTGTGCTCTTTGAGTGCTACTTCACACAACTGTACACAACTTGTTCTTTGACTCACACATTTAACTCAACCCAGTGCCCACCGCATACTTAATATTTCCCGCGCCCCACTTGGGGGCTTCATGGCTATCCTATAGTACCCACCCAATGTATTGATAAATTGGGAGAATATCCCAGGAGGGTAATTGAATCTTCATTACAAGTAGGTTGCATGTCACACACTCTTTTCACTCTGAGTATTTGTTGCAGGTTTTAAATGTAAGATACAGTTAAATATTGGCTTTTCTTCCCTATCGCCCTAACTACCTATAGGACCTGTCCTACCAATTGTCAACAGACGTAGTGCTATTGTATGTGCTGGTTATTCTGAATAGTCTTAATATTAGTGGTTATTAAAGATTCCCCTCACCTCCCCGATCCCGCCCAGCTTGTCTGGGTGGGTCACTTCCCACTCCCTTTTCCCCTTCCTTCGGGTCGTATCCTTTGCCTCCCCGGGGTGAGGGGTAGTTGCGCAGATAACCCCATCCTCTTTGTAGTACCTGGGCTCCTGTAGGTCGGTTGACTAGCCCTTTCCACCCGTATAGGCTCTAGAGAAGTCCACTATTTCAAAAGAAGGTTGGAAGTAGGTGTTTACACCTAGCATGTGACAGATATAATTGATATAACACTCAGCCCCGCTCTACAGTTTTTGGAGTAATACTTGTTATGTACATGCGATTTACTAACTTTCTTTTTCAGCAGAGTCATACGCATAGTAATTTGCAAATATACTTTAGGTCCCTTTTACTGTGGATCTCCGTTAATACTTAGCCCTAACAACATGCCGCATTCAGGAAGGAAGCTCCCTAAGTCAACTTTGAAATCCAAGAAGACTGTCTATGATCATTTTACAAAACAGCCCAAAGGTTAAAACATGGATCCCCAAAGGGACTTGAGTGACCCTGACTCGCAAGATGAGGAGTCTCAACCTAGTATTCAATCTGTGTCTGCTTCGCAGCACTTCATTACTGAGACAACACTGAAGAAAATGTTAGCCTCACAGACTAAATTCATTACACAGGAAATACAACGAAGTTCTGCCGAACTCAAAAAAGAGATCTCTGAAATAGGAGAAAGAGTAGATTCTCTGGAACGAAAGCAGGATGATATCGTGGTGGACCAGTCTAATCTCCTTTCCTATTCAGAAAGCCTAGCTGATCAAATCTCTCAATTGGAGCTCAAGTTAGCAGATGTGGAGGATAGATTCAGGCGCAATAACATTAGATTCCGTGGGATACCAGAGTCGGTGGCGCCAGCTGAGCTGCAGGAGTTCTTGAGGGAATTGTTCCACGATCTAATAGGCACCCCTGAAGGCCTAACCAATACCATGGAACGTGCCCATAGGGCTTTACGCTCTAGAAATGGGGCTCCTGATAAACCGTGCGATGTAATCGTGTGCTTCCATAGCTTTCTATACAAGGATAGACTGATCCAAGCAGCCTTCAAAAAGCCGCCTCTCAGTGAGAGATTTAAAGATATACAACTTCTCCCTGATCTCTCGGCTCACACCCTTCAACAAAGGAGACACTACCAACCTGTCACTATTACCCTACGAAACAACAACATCAAGTACAGATGGGGATATCCAACTCGGCTCCTTATCACTAAGGACAATCAAACTTTTGTGGCTGCAACTTTGGCCCAGGGACTTTCTCTCCTGACAAACTGGGGCCTTAGACCTGAGCCTCCCCCACAACGAGATCCTCCTTATTCTAAATTACGTGCCTCTGCGCCTGGGTGGACTGCCAAGGATCAAAGAGCTAAAAGGGCAAAACTCCCCCAATCCGCAGACAATAATTGATTTAGCGGGCCTACACTTCTGTTTGCCTCTTGCAGGCTTGTTCTAACCTTCACATCTACAGGGTCTATATTTGCACTATATGTTGTGTTTACACTTGTTATGAATACACTTGTTATGAATGTTCTGCTGAATACTGTTCTGTTGACTTAGATAAGATCTATGTTTCTTTAACTATATTTGAGTACATATATGTTATAGAGAGGGGCTGATGATGTTCTCAGTCTCACACACTTTGGTTTTATAATCTAAAGTTCTCCGCCCCCACTTAGAAGTCCATGCCAGGACTCTTTGAGGTGGATTATTTCCACCACATTGCTGGATACTCTCCTTGTGCCCATCCTATTTCCCCCTTCCCCCACTCTGAAACACCCCCTATTCTCCCCTGTTCCACTACATAGTCTAGGGCCAATATTGTAGTCTTTCCCTTCAACTCCCTCCATTTGTTATGCCCACTATCGCGTTATTGACCTATAATGTAAGAGGCCTCAACTCCCCCCATAAACGTAGTCTTTTACTCAGATCCCTAAAACACCACAACCCTGATGTCGTATTTCCTCAGGAAACCCATTGGCTAAATAGTGAGCCCCTCAAGTTTACCTCCAAGACCTATACATATGTTGAAACGGCTTCTTTTGCTAAAAATGCTAGAGGTGTAGCGATATTATTGCATAAACGTCTTGCCTTCGAACTAATACAAGTCATTAGAGATCCCCAGGGGAGATAAGTCATACTCATCTGTAAGTTAAATCATGTTACTTACACTTTGGCCTCTATATATATCTCCCAAATACCAACCAGCCGAGATACCTTAAGCACATCCTCCATGTCCTTTCACAGGTCCAGCAGGGTAGAGTCCTCATTGCTGGGGACTTTAATATGGTATGGGACTACATAATCGATAGAAAAACCACTTCTAAGACTATTGCACCCTCCCAAACCAAACATTTATCCAGCAGATTCCGACAAATAATGTCAGGTTCAGGCATTTACGATATCTGGAGAGCCCTTCACCCACAGGACCATGACTACACATATTTTTCGCATCCCCACAAACAATACTCTAGACTAGACTACATATTCTCCACAGCCGACTCTCTTGACCTAGTTACGCAGTCCAAAATATCCCTTTGTGCCTGGTCAGACCATGACCTAGTCCAGACTGACATCACCGCCACTAACACCACTCGCGCGAGACCTAAATGGCGACTACCCCACCACATTCTAGACGATGTTTCCTTCAGAGAGGAACTCTGCAGAGACATCACTCACTACATTCAAGCCAATGACAACTCATCAGTTAGAGATGACACCTTATGGGGAGCAGCCAAAGCCAGGTTTAGAGGCCTCCTCATCACCAAACAAGCACACCTTAGAAAGCAGGCCGGCCTCACCCTTTCACAAGCCCACATTAAATTAAGGCAACTGGAAGGACATAATAGAAGTGCTATTAGTACTGATATTACTTCCCAAATTATGGCGATTAAGGACCACATCTCTCAGATCGAGCTCCGCAGAACTCAGATTAACCTTACCAAACTAAAGCATATGTTTTATTATAAGAGCAATAAGGCCGACACATTGCTAGCTAACAAAATTAGAAATAGAGCTGGGGCATCTCGAATCCACAGTATAAGAACCTCAGATTCCCTTCTTCAGATCCCGTCTCAGATAGGGGAGGCGTTTGCTGACTATTATACCAAGCTGTATAATATAGCCGCATCTGAGTCGCCTGGGTCCACACCTCGGGATGTCCTGCGGACCTATCTGGAGACCTTGTCGCTTCCCACACTCGCCTCAGAACAGCGAGATCTCTTAAGCTCCCCTTTCTCTCTTTCGGAAATACTGATAGTACTCAAGAACGCGAAATCTTTCAAGTCCCCGGGTCTGGGCGGATATCCAGCCCACTTCTACAAGGTTTTTGCGCAAGAGCTTGCCCCCTTATTACTCAAATTCTATAATTTAGCCAGAAAAGAAGGTTGCTTTCAGAAGGAATTCTTAGAAGCCAATATAGTTACTATTCTAAAGCCCGATAAGGACCCAACCTTTTGTGCCAGTTATAGGCCTATCTCTTTGATAAACACTGACATCAAGTTTTATTCAAAGATCTTAGCTAACCGGCTTGCCAACTTACTTCCTTCTCTCATTGACCGGATCAGGTGGGCTTTGTGCCCCAAAGAGAAGGCCCAGACAATAGGAGAAGACTTCTTAATATTCTCACTCTTTCTGCACGGCTCCGAAAGCCGTTCTCGGTCATTTCTCTTGATGCCGAGAAGGCTTTCGACCGAGTCACATGGCAATATTTATGGGCGGTCCTTGAGCGATTTCATCTCCCTACTGACTTTATAGTGGCCATTAAGGCACTTTATTCGACTCCCACTGCTTTTGTGAGTGGCCTAGGCTTCCATTCCCCTATCTTCTCCATCACAAATGGCACCAGACAGGGGTGTCCCCTATCGCCACTGCTGTTTGCTCTCTTGATTAAGCCTTTGGCACAGCAAATAAGAGCTGAATCCCAAATCCGGGGGATCACACTATTGGGCACCTTGCACAAGATCGCACTTTTTGCTGACTATGTCACCCTCTTTTTGTCGCATCCTGAGCAAAGTATACCCAGGCTTCTAGATGTGCTTACTTCCTTTGGCGCCCATTCTTACTATAAATTGAATCTATCAAAAACGCAAGTGTACACACAAGGCTTCACAAGTGCGCAGCTGGCCCCCCTCACAAAAAGGTTTAGCTTTTCCTGGACAGACCATTCCGTCCTGCACTTAGGCGTTAGACTCTCTAGCAGCCTCCCTCAAATAATCAGACAATTATCTTCCCCTCCTAACCTCACTTTGCTCTTTACGGAATGATTGGAATCTACAACATGTATCCTGGCTTGGCCGGATCTCGGCACTGAAAATGTCTTTTCTCCCTAGACTCACCTATTTATTTTGCTGCCTACCCATCAGAATTCCTAAACATTTACTACTCCAATTTCAGAGCGGGTTTACAAAATTCATTTGGCAGGACAAGCCCCCTAGAGGTGGCATAGCCTCTCCATCGGTTGCCCGGTACTATGAAGGCGCAATGCTCACTCATGTGTCCCAATGGGGGGGTCAAACTTTCCAATTCTAAATGGAAATCTATCGAGCAAGCCTCACTACCCCATCAAATTAGTTTGAGGGATCTAATCTGGACTCCACCGCATTGCCGTAGAGAACTGGAGCTGATCGACACAGTTGTGTGTGAGTGCCTTGATTTTTGGGACAGAATCCGACACCATCCGCATATTGCCCCGCATCCTTCCCCCATCACTTCCATGGTAGGTCTCCTCTCAGGACTGCAAGACTCCCATCCTAACAAATGGGCGCAACTGGGAATTAACCTTGTATCAGACCTTTGGTCCTCAACCTCCCAGGACTCTTTCAAACAGTTCTCCCAAATGAGTGGAAAGGTCCAGACGCCTCCTTACTTGACTTTTGAATATCACAGGATCAAGAGTTTCTTAAACAGTTGGGGCTTTAAACCGAATCTTACCAGATCACTGACCCTTTGGGAGTCTATTTGGACTAAGGGAGATAGGTTACGCAGGCCCCTCTCCCTTCACTATATATTTCTTGGTGGCACACAGTGCCCTGAAACGCCTGCCCATCTGGCCCGATGGGAGACACTGATGGGAAAGCAGGTTCTTCCTGATGTGTGGGAGCGAGCTTTCTCCTTGACCTAGAAGGCCATCCACTGTACAACGTTGTACGAGACTTACTTCAAACTTTTATCCCACTGGTACTATGTACCCACCAGACTAGCAACGATGTTCCCGAGCGCGTCCCCCGAGTGTTGGAGAAACTGTGGCCGCAGGGGTAATGCTTGCCATATCTGGTGGGAGTGCCCTGTGATTCAGCCTTTGTGGCAGAAATGCTTTAAAATCCTAAAGCGCTTCGGTATCCCGCTTTCTGTATCGTTTGCCTCAGCTCTACTTCACCTAAATATCCATACCCTACCTAAACATCACACATATATTTGTATTTATTTGTTTATGACTGTTAAACACTCCATAGCATGTTCGTGGAAAAAGGAGTTACCCCCTAGTTGGTCTGTAGTTTGTAACAGTATGGCGTATATATATACAATGGAAAAAGATATTTTCTAGAAATTAAATAAATCTGATCTGTTTGAGCTTTTCTGGGCAGATTGGAAAGAGCAATACAATACTGACTGGAAACCCAACACAGCTACTCAGGACACTTAGTTAATTGGCCCCGCCTTCACTTTCATTTATTATCCATATAATAGGTCCCCACCTGAGTCCTGCCCACCCGCTTATTTTCCCCCATCTTCCCTCCCCCACTGATCCCTACCCTACCTCACTCTTCCCCTACCCCTCACTCACTCAATAATGTGTTCTCAAGAGGGCATAATGCCCTTTTTTATGTTTTTAGGTTACCCTTACACTCGCTCACCCCATATATATCAATTCACATGGGAGAGCTATAGATGAGATCTCTAAGAACCTCTTCCTGTGTGTGTTTCTTTAAAAAGTTGGTATTTGGGTATTTTGATGTAGTCTTTATACCTATGATATGATAATGTGATGGACACTGATATGTTATACCTGTATTCCTTTTTTCAAAATTCTAATAAAAAAAATATATAAAAAAAAAAGATCTAGCAGTAATGAAAGTAAATAACATAGCATTAAAGTTTATTTTGAGGCAACCATTTAGTAAGACGCTAGCTCTGTCTTAAAGGGACAGTCTACACCGAAATTGTTATTGTTTAAAAAGATAGATAAAGCCTTTACTACCCATTCCCCAGCTTTGCACAACTAACATTGTTATATTAATATACTTTATAACATTTAAACCTCTAAATTACTACCTGTTTCAAAGCCATTACAGACAGCCTCTTATAACATGCTTTATTAGCTTTTTACAACATGAGACTGCTAGTTCATGTTGGCCATATAGATAACATTGTGCTACTGCTTACGCCTGTGTAGTTGTGGCTGACACTGCACTAATTAGCTAAAATGCAAGTCATTAGATAACTAGTCATGTGATCAGGGGGCTGTCAGAAGATGCTTAGGTACAAGGAATTGGAGGTGAAACATATATTAATATAACAATGTTGGTTATGCAAAATTGGGGAATTCGTAATAAAGGGATTACCTAACTTTTTAAACAGTAACATTTTTGGAATAGACTGTCCCTTTAATAAGTGCATAATATAAATATTTTAACTTCACAGATGCTGTTGCTGAGAGTAATGAAACCGAAGATAATGTGCTGACAGCAGAGGAAGCAACAGAAGCCACTGAAGTTGGTGATGGTTCAGGGGATGATGTTGCTGACGTTGCTCAAACCGGAATCTATACAGAACATGTCTTCACAGATCCTCTGGGTGTGCAGAACACGGAGGAACCATTAGGTTCTCAGGCCAGGTGAGCCATATGCATGCACATAACAAAAGTACTGGAGAAAAGCTAATGACAGGTACAAGAAGTCATGCTCTGATACAAGCTATGGCCATTAAAGGAACAGCTTATAGAAAAGGGGGTAAAGTAACAAAACAAACTAGTTTATGGAAATAATTAATAGAGAAAGTGATTATGGGAGAGACACTTCCCTGCTTTAAAGGGATAGTCTAGTCAAAATTAAATTGTATGATTCAGATAGAGCATGTGATTTTAAGCAACTTTCTAATTTACTCCTGTTATCATTTTGTCTTTGTTCTTTTAGTATCTTTATTTGAAAAGGCAAGAATGTATGTTTAGGAGCCTGGGTAGCGCTTGCTGATCGGTGGCTACTTATAGAGAAATACCAAGAGAACGAAGAAAAATTGATAATAGGAGTAAAATAGAAAGTTGCTTAAAATTGCATGCTCTATCTGAATCATGAAAGTTTAATTTTGACTAGACTATCCCTTTAATTCAATTTCACCTTGTAGTAACTAAGGGTAGGTGCATCTTTTAATTATACATTAGACTTGCAGCTTGTTTTGTGTCATATTTTTCTTAGCTCGTATTCTCACTTTGCAGTGACTCTGACCTATATAAAGATGGCATTGCAACATTACCTACAGAGCAAGATTTAATGAGAGAGGAAGCACAGAAAATGAATAGCCTATTACCTACAATGTGGCTGGGGGCACAAAATGGATGGTAAGAATTATATTTATCTTAATTTGTAACACTAGGAAATTTTATAGAATTAGTTGACTTCAGCTATTCTGGTCTGTGTTCAAGTTTTATACTGATGGTTTGTGACATGTATTAGAAATGTTGTCAGAATAGATGCAACAGTTTTTTAATTTGTTTTTACACACTTACACACTTACACTCATTCAGCTAACATATAAATTCTCTTAGTGTTTTTAGCAAAAAAAAACACATTCAAAATATTTAAGGATGTACTAATTTACATTAAGGCTTTTTTTCATCCTCAAAACATTAGGGAATCACTCTTCAATCTTAACTTGCTGAAATTAAAAACATAATTTCTTTACTGTGACATGGAGAGTCCACAACGTCATTCCAATTACTAGTGGGATTCAACTCCTGGCCAGCAGGAGGAGGCAAAGAGCATCCCAGCAAAGCTGTTAAGTGTAACTTCTCTTACCCATAATCTCCAGTCATTCTCTTTGCCTCTTTCAAAGGAGGTTGTGCGAAGATAGTGTCTGAAGATATGGGGCTATGCTGTGTCCATGTCAATCTCTTTAGTAAGAGTAATGGTGGCTATTAGCAGTTAGAAAGATAGTCTTTGCTTTATTTCTAACATTATTGCTACCCCTTCATAAAAAGCCAGGGTTGGTTACTCTGTTCTTTTTTTTTTTCTCTAGGTCCCTGACAGAGAGTGGAGTATCTGTCGCACCTAAGAGACCGTTCCTGCCCTGCAGCTGGATCCTCAGGTCACTGTCAGGATGAAGACTGCTTCTGTCAGACCTGAATCGGGTGAGCAGACTGCATGGTGCAGACAAAGACTTCTAAATGTGAATCCCTGTATCCCTGCCCCCAAGGCTTGTGGTCAGAAGGGGTTTTTACTGTGGGTTAGGGATTTTTCATATCTAAAATTGCTGGGTATCCTCCAGTGGGGGTGGGCAATGAGGTGAGGTGTCATGGTGGGCACTCTTTAATCAGGACTTCTGGTAGAGGTCTTAAGAGTTTAGTGCTGATGTGCTCCCTCTCAGCAGCAGTGGCTCTATGGCTTTATAGTATGACTGGAGGCCACTGCTCGTTAGAATACTCAGCGGTACTTTCTAAAATTTCTATAGCATAGACTTATTTTGTTTATTATGGCGCACAGCTTGGGGTAGTTGGTTTGGCTGAATCCTCGATTTTCTGAAGAAGGTTCTTCCTTCCTTAGGACATGAAAGTAGACCTAAGGGTATGTAACTCTAGGGACATAAGGCTTCCTCTTCCAAGCAAGAACTATCCAGGACTTCATGGAGATCTGGTCGTCTTTGGAAAAGAGGGTAGTACTCCCATAGCCTTCCTCTGAATATAAGGCAGCATGAAGGGGCCGCCCCCAATTCACATTGGGTTGGGGGCAGACTTTCATTCTTTCAACTAGCTTGGACCCATGATGTCTCAGTTCCTTAAGCTATGGAACTAGTTTTCTAGGGATTGTTTGCAGTCTAGGTGAAGAGAGAGCCCTTCTCAATTGAATAAAGGTCCTATTCTTTCTGGGAATGATTGTTCCAATTTCCGTAGTGGAACAGGGTTTAGGATTCTATCAATCCTTTTTGTGGTTTCCAATTAGAAGGACACTTTCCGTCCCGCATTGGACTTCAAGTGTCAACAAATTCACCAGGTTCCGTCCTTCACAATAGTGACTTTTTGTTCCATTCTCCCTTAGTTTGGGGGGATATTTCATGTCTATCATAGTCCTGGAGGGCTGTGAGCCAGGAGCCCCAGGTTCATTTCTGGGCACAGCTGTGACATATTGATATTTTTTTTTTCTGATCAGTCCTTTATACATGGAATGGAAGTATCTGGTCTTATAGTGGTTTTTCCATGGACATTATCTCCGTTGTGAATTTTTTCCATCTGCGTCTTCAGTTATAGGAGTAACTCATTTATTTATTTTTTAACATTTTTTTTTATTTGAGGTTGCAAAAGTAATACAGGTAAACAGAAAGGAAAAAAAAAAAACATAGTTTCAATGACATAGGGAAATCACAGTACCATGTACATGTTGAGTGTCATTAAGTAAACAATTAATCGCCAAGTCATGCAAATAGAAGTTGACCTCTAAGTTTTCAATTAATAGGTAATTAAATAAATAAACATCCCCTTACAACATAATAAAAGATCAGGGACAATAATTCCTCTTAATGAAACATAGAGGTCTCTCTTGTACCTCCTGGAAAATAATTAAAAATAGGGTAGGGAATTTTAGGGGGAAGAAATAAAATAACCAAATGGGACACTTGAATGAACACAAGATAGTTTGCAGTGTACTCTGTTAATAAGGTAGGAAGGGAGAGCTTTCAGGTGGTCTGACATCTATGTATAAATATGTTATGCAGCTGCAATAGTCAGAGGCATGGACCTACACCATATATTCCTATCTAAATGGGGGAATAAAAACGGATCTATTAGAACCTAATGGAGCTTTTTGTAATAGTAAAGCTAAATGTGTGTACAATGTGTGGAACTTGACTGCCATCTAGTGGTTAGATATGGTATCTATGAAAGATAGCTTACTTGCGATACCATCTGCCTAAGGATCGAGAATACAGCTGCAGTTAATGCAAATGAGGGTCTGAACACATATGAAGACAGTCAAGAGTGTAAAAAAATATACAGCTCTGTCTGAATGTAAAATGCTATATCTATTTTCAGGACAGCCCTAGCTTCAGTTAGATTTTAAAAATAAAACACCGCAAAAAAGAGGGAAAAAAGGAACAAACAGAAAACAAAAAGGTACTATATATGGCTAAAGAGCCGGTAAACAGAACAGAACCAATTATATAGCATAAGGAACTCTATACAGCTAATGTGGTTAAACAGTGTTTCCTAAAAAAAAAAAACTTTGCGTGCAGCATACTAGGGTATAGCAAGTGGGAAAATGAGCAGTTAGCGTTAAATTCTCCTCCACCAAAATTTAACCGAACCCAGATATGGACAGGGAATTTAAGATAAGAGCAGATCGCCACATCAAATTATACACTTTGTACAAGAGCAAGTAGATTTTGCCTCAGCCGTATTTAAGCTAATGAAAGGGAGAAGCTAACCACAACGGCATAAAATATATCACTTAACAGTGAACATGGCCCGTAATGTGAAGTTATGAGCACAAATGTGTATATGAGCTATTACCCCTAAGCTCAATAGCGTGTCTATAGGAGTTCATCCAATACCCATTTTGGTGGCAGTCAGGGTTAGTAAATGTTCCCTGGTGGATCCCATCAATTCCCAGCTCTTAGTTGTGGGCCATGTGGATGGAATATGTAGAGAGGTATGTGTTATGCGAGAGCCTGTTTCACAGAGTCTATCTCTTCCTCCAGCAATGATGCCCGCTCTGAATATCATTTTGACAGCGCTGGATGGTATACCGAGAGATTCTCCCTGGTGTAGTACTCGCACCCTTTTAGAAGCCTCGATCAGTGCAGTGCTGGCATTGTCTTCGGCTCTGCTTCCAGGGACGAATTGACTGTTGCCTTGTATGGGGATGACAGCGGGTTGCAGCTGCGTGTTCCTACGGGGAGTGGCGATGGGCATAGAGCTCTGTTTTGCAGGGCTTCTTTGCAGTGAGTTCGCTGAAGGGATCAGGCCTGCATCTTCCAAAGGCCAGACCACAGTAGGGCCGCATGAGGGAGCCACGACCGGGGCTATATCAGCACATGATAGCATGTGGTCTCCGAAGGTGTTCTCACTAAGCTGCTCAACAGAAAACAGCAGTAACTCCGGTTGCTCAGTGGGTAAATGATCCTTTGTTTGATCCCCATCTGCTTGTTTAGATTCCGCTGCAGGTAGTTCTCCCTCCTTTTCATATGTCCATGCCGCCGCCATTTGCCTCTCCAATTTAAAAAAATTATGTAACAAAATAGTACCGATCTCCTCCAGCAGCAAAGCGGATTCATGCTCCATTCTGAGACCGCACTTCTAGAATAAGGCTTAGAGATGTAGTAGTGTTTCAGTGTCTGCGCACTGCTTACCCGGCTTACAAGAAACCGGGGGGGGGGCGGTGTTGAGTGCCTCACACTAAGGAGTCTGCCCTAGGCCTCAACACTCCAGATCGGCTGACAGTAGTAGGATTTCCACAATAAACATATTGTTAGGTTCCGTTTAAGTAGCTGAGTTCAAATGTTTAGTGTAGTAGCTTAGATGATCTTGCTATGCACCGATAATAGGCAGATTATCAGTGATCTGTCTAGAGCAGCCAATATTGCGACCATTCAAGGTGCTGCCCAGAGACATGCCCAAGTAACTCATTTTTTAACTGGTTTAGCCTGGTTCTTTTAGGAATTCCTGTAGCAGTATTAGGACCTGCAGTTTGGCTTCCCTATCATGCTCAGACTATGGAACGGAGACCTTGAGGTTCTCTTGCAGAGGATATCTCTACAACCCCTTCAAGAGTCTCTCTATCTTGGTGATTTCACAGGGTCTATCTTGGGGTTATTGCTCCCTGTGGCCTTCCTGGATGATTGTGTTCTCTGATGCCAGCCTGCGAGCTGGGGAGAGTTTATTTTTCTTTATTGGCTCAGGTTCTCTGGGCTCGAGAGGACTCTTCTTATTTTTTCAGATTCATCCTAGAGCTGAGAGCTATCTTCTATGCTTTCTCTGCTTGGCTTCAACTAGTTTTTGGTCCAGGTTATCGGGTTCCAATAGGACAATCGGTCTTCTTCTCCTCGGTAGCATCCATCATTCACCAGGGAGGTTCCAGGTGTTCATTAATTATGTAGGAGGTACCTCGTATTCTCCATTGGGTGGAGTCTCAGGTTTGTTGCCTCTTTTCCTTCTTCTGGGATGCGTTTTTTCTGACCATTCAGTCCCTTCTTCCTGGGGAGTAGGGTCTCTGCCCGGAAGTATTTTCAACAATAACCCTCAGGTGGGGGGTTCCGGAGTTGGATCTGATAGCATCTCGTCAAGAAGCCAAGCTTCCAAAGTAAGTTTTAAGGTCAAGAGATCCTACGGCCACTCTGATAGACGCTCTAGCGGTTCCTTGCATCTTCTCTCTGGCATACCTGTTTTTCCTCCGTTTACTCTCCTTCCACGAGTCCATTGCTTGTATCAAACAGAAGAGGGCATCTATAATTCTAATAGCTCCTGCATGGCCTCACAGGGTCTGGTTCGTGGATCTGGAGAGGATGACATCTCTTCCTCCTTGTAGTTTTCCTCTGTGGAAGGACCTTGTAATTCAGGGTCCATTCCCCCATCCAACTCTGGATTCTCTGAAGCTGACTGCTTGGAGATTGAACGCCTAGTTTCGTCTAGGCGTGGTTTTTCTGAGCCGGTCATTGATACCATGCTCCAGTCTCATAAACCTGTTACTCTCAGGATTTACCTTAAGGTATGGCGTTAATACCTTTATTGGTGCGAATCTAGGGGCTTCTCATGGAGCCGGGTGAGAATTCCCCGGATTTTACCCTTTCTTCAGGATGGTCTGGAGAAAGGGTTGTCAGCCAGTTCTCTGAAGGGTCAGATATTTGCTTTGTCTACTCTTTTTCTGAAACGCATGGCTGATTTGCCAGATGTTCAAGCTTTTGTTCAGGTCCTGGTCAGAATCGGGCCTGTGTTTACTCCTGTTGCTCCTCCTTGGAGTCTTCACCTTGTTCTTAAAGTTTTGCAGCAGGCTCCGTTTGAGCCAATGCTTTCTGTTGATTTTAAGTTGTTATCTTGCTTTTTTCTCTGCTCGCAGAGTTTCTGAGCTTTTGGCTCTACAGTGTGATCCTTTCCCTTATTTTTCATGCAGATAAGGCGGTTCTTCGTACTTATTGGGTTTTCTCCCTAAGGTGGTGTCGGATCGAAACATTAATCAGGAAATTGTTGTTCCTCCTTTTTGTCCTAATCCTTCTTCTCATAAGGAACGTCACTTGCATAAATTGGATGTTATGCATGCTCTAAAATTTTAGCTCCTAATGATTTTCGGCAATCTTCTGCCCTGTTTGTTGTTTTCTCTGGAAAGCGTATGAGGCAGAAGGCCACTTCTACTTCTCTTTCACTCTGGTTAAGAAGTATGATTTGTTTTGCATATGAGACTGCGGGTCTGCAGCCTCCTGAGAGATTTATGGCTCATTTCACTAGGGCTGTCTCCTCTTCTTGGGCTTTCAAAAATGAGGCTTCTGTGGAACAGATTTGCAAGGCTGCAACCTGGTCCTCTTTGCATGCTTTTTCCAAATTCTACAAATTTGATACTTTGCCTCGGCTGAGGCCTCTTTTGGGAGAAAGGTTCTTCAAGCAGTGGTTCTGTTTAGGTCCTCCTGCCTTGTTCTCCCTCCCTTTTCATTCCGTGTCCTCTTGCTTGGGTATTGGTTCCCAGTAGTTATTGGAATGACGTTGTGGACTCTCCATGTCATAAGAAAGAAAACAAAATGTATGCTTACCTGATAAATTTCTTTCCGGACATCAAGAGTCCACGACCACGCTCTCTTTATATTTATAATTTGGCAGTTTTTTTGAGCAAACCTCAGGCACCTCTATACCCTTGTGTTACTTCTTTTTTCATTTTCCTTCGGCTGAATTATGGGTAAATTACACTTAACAGCTTTGCTGGGGTGCTCTTTGCCTCCTCCTGCTGGCCAGGAGTTGAATCCCACTAGTAATTGGAATGTCGACGTGGACTCTCCATCTCCGGAAAGAAAGAAATTTATCAGGTAAGCATACATTTTGTTTTATAAGGAAATATGACTTCTAGTTTATATTTAAAGGGAACTTCGCAGTCAATAACTATAAATCCATTCCCCAGTGTTAGAGCACAGGATGTTTTGAGTTTTACACCACAGTGTTTATTTCATTGCAGGTAACACACATAACACCTAGGCTTCATCTTAGTAATTCATCTGCTAAAATGTTGTTTTTAATATACAGAGCAGTTATAATGCTTATTTTTTATATCTACATTATTGCTTCCCATAATAAACTATAATGCTTTAGTAGGTGTCCGCTTGTGGGCTTCACTTATTTTTGGTGCCAGATTTATGCTTGTGAAAGAACACAATAGCCAAAGCCCACAATTGGCTGCCTACTTCCACCCGATGCCTAATTCCTACCATACATAAAACCCATATGATCTTTATGAATCAAAGGATCCAAAACACTTTTAAGTATTTTGGCATGAATTAAGTTTAAAAGTTTGTAGTCATTATTTATAAGAGAGATTGGTCTGTAGGAATCTATTAACTCTGGATCATTATCTTTTATCAGTATTAATGTTATTACTGATTTCGTGAAATATGGGGAAGACATGCTATTTTGTATAAAATAGTTATTAAACAAAAGGGATAGTGTTGGTGAGACCTGTTTTTGTTGTATTTTATAAAATTCAGCTGTGAGTTGATCAGGTCCTGTGACTTTATTCATGGCAGAATACTTAATACTTGGGAAATCTCTTCTTGTATTATGAGATTCAATTGCGCCAAACTTTCTGTGGAGAGTCTTGGAACTTGAATCTTCTCCCAGAAATATCCCTTATTAAAATCATTAACAATTTTATCACCATACATTTTTGGGGGAAAAATTAAAAAAGATCTCTTTAATCTCTTTGGTTCCAACGTATCTATTATTGACTTCTAACTATATTGGCTAAAATAAAATTGCTGACTTACCCTTAAAACTACTTTTGAGATTTTCCTGGATACATTTTTTTTATTTAAAAAAGTTTCTCAGATTTAGCAGAGCAATATTTATCCCAATAGTTTTAGTTAGGATTTCTCCAACATAGGTGTGTCCGGTCCACGGCGTCATCCTTACTTGTGGGATATTCTCTTCCCCAACAGGAAATGGCAAAGAGCCCAGCAAAGCTGGTCACATGATCCCTCCTAGGCTCCGCCTACCCCAGTCATTCTCTTTGCCGTTGTACAGGCAACATCTCCACGGAGATGGCTTAGAGTTTTTTAGTGTTTAACTGTAGTTTTTTATTATTCAATCAAGAGTTTGTTATTTTGAAATAGTGCTGGTATGTACTATTTACTCAGAAACAGAAAAGAGATGAAGATTTCTGTTTGTATGAGGAAAATGATTTTAGCAACCGTCACTAAAATCCATGGCTGTTCCACACAGGACTGTTGAGAGCAATTAACTTCAGTTGGGGGAACAGTGAGCAGTCTCTTGCTGCTTGAGGTATGACACATTCTAACAAGACGATGTAATGCTGGAAGCTGTCATTTTCCCTATGGGATCCGGTAAGCCATGTTTATTACGATCGTAAATAAGGGCTTCAAAATAGGGCTTATTAAGACTGTAGACTTTTTCTGGGCTAAATCGATTCATTATTAACACATATTTAGCCTTGAGGAATCATTTTATCTGGGTATTTTGATATAATAATATCGGCAGGCACTGTTTTAGACACCTTATTCTTTAGGGGCTTTCCCAAAGCATAGGCAGAGCCTCATTTTCGCGCCGGTGTTGCGCACTTGTTTTTGAGAGGCATGGCATGCAGTCGCATGTGAGAGGAGCTCTGTTACTTAGAAAAGACTTTCTGAAGGCGTCATTTGGTATCGTATTCCCCTTGGGGCTTGGTTGGGTCTCAGCAAAGCAGATACCAGGGACTGTAAAGGGGTTAAAGTTCAAAACGGCTCCGGTTCCGTTATTTTAAGGGTTAAAGCTTCCAAATTTGGTGTGCAATACTTTTAAGGCTTTAAGACACTGTGGTGAAAATTTGGTGAATTTTGAACAATTCCTTCATGTTTTTTCGCAATTGCAGTAATAAAGTGTGTTCAGTTTAAAATTTAAAGTGACAGTAACGGTTTTATTTTAAAACGTTTTTTGTACTTTGTTATCAAGTTTATGCCTGTTTAACATGTCTGAACTACCAGATAGACTGTGTTCTGAATGTGGGGAAGCCAGAATTCCTATTCATTTAAATAAATGTGATTTATGTGACAATGACAATGATGCCCAAGATGATTCCTCAACTGAGGGGAGTAAGCATGGTACTGCATCATTCCCTCCTTCGTCTACACGAGTCTTGCCCACTCAGGAGGCCCCTAGTACATCTAGCGCGCCAATACTCCTTACTATGCAACAATTAACGGCTGTAATGGATAATTCTGTCAAAAACATTTTAGCCAAAATGAACACTTATCAGCGTAAGCGCGACTGCTCTGTTTTAGATACTGAAGAGCATGACGACGCTGATAATGATATTTCTGAAGGGCCCCTAACCCAGTCTGATGGGGCCAGGGAGGTTTTGTCTGAGGGAGAAATTACTGATTCAGGGAACATTTCTCAACAAGCTGAACCTGATGTGATTGCATTTAAATTTAAGTTGGAACATCTCCGCATTCTGCTTAAGGAGGTATTATCCACTCTGGATGATTGTGACAAGTTGGTCATCCCAGAGAAACTATGTAAAATGGACAAGTTCCTAGAGGTGCCGGGGCTCCCAGAAGCTTTTCCTATACCCAAGCGGGTGGCGGACATTGTTAATAAAGAATGGGAAAGGCCCGGTATTCCTTTCGTCCCTCCCCCCATATTTAAAAAATTGTTTCCTATGGTCGACCCCAGAAAGGACTTATGGCAGACAGTCCCCAAGGTCGAGGGAGCGGTTTCCACTTTAAACAAACGCACCACTATACCCATAGAGGATAGTTGTGCTTTCAAAGATCCTATGGATAAAAAATTAGAAGGTTTGCTTAAAAAGATGTTTGTTCAGCAGGGTTACCTTCTACAACCAATTTCATGCATTGTCCCTGTCGCTACAGCCGCATGTTTCTGGTTCGATGAGCTGATAAAGGCGGTCGATAGTGATTCTCCTCCTTTTGAGGAGATTATGGACAGAATCAATGCTCTCAAATTGGCTAATTCTTTCACCCTAGACGCCACTTTGCAATTGGCTAGGTTAGCGGCTAAGAATTCTGGGTTTGCTATTGTGGCGCGCAGAGCGCTTTGGTTGAAATCTTGGTCGGCTGATGCGTCTTCCAAGAACAAGCTACTTAACATTCCTTTCAAGGGGAAAACGCTGTTTGGCCCTGACTTGAAAGAGATTATCTCTGATATCACTGGGGGTAAGGGCCACGCCCTTCCTCAGGATCGGCCTTTCAAGGCAAAAAATAAACCTAATTTTCGTCCCTTTCGTAGAAACGGACCAGCCCAAAGTGCTACGTCCTCTAAGCAAGAGGGTAATACTTCTCAAGCCAAGCCAGCCTGGAGACCAATGCAAGGCTGGAACAAGGGAAAGCAGGCCAAGAAACCTGCCACTGCTACCAAGACAGCATGAAATGTTGGCCCCCGATCCGGGACCGGATCTGGTGGGGGGCAGACTCTCTCTCTTCGCTCAGGCTTGGGCAAGAGATGTTCTGGATCCTTGGGCGCTAGAAATAGTCTCCCAAGGTTATCTTCTGGAATTCAAGGGACTTCCCCCAAGGGGGAGGTTCCACAGGTCTCAGTTGTCTTCAGACCACATAAAAAGACAGGCATTCTTACATTGTGTAGAAGACCTGTTAAAAATGGGAGTGATTCATCCTGTTCCATTAAGAGAACAAGGGATGGGGTTCTACTCCAATCTGTTTATAGTTCCCAAAAAAGAGGGAACGTTCAGACCAATCTTAGATCTCAAGATCTTAAACAAGTTTCTCAAGGTTCCATCGTTCAAGATGGAAACCATTCGAACTATTCTTCCTTCCATCCAGGAAGGTCAATTCATGACCACGGTGGATTTAAAGGATGCGTATCTACATATTCCTATCCACAAGGAACATCATCGGTTCCTGAGGTTCGCATTCCTGGACAAACATTACCAGTTCGTGGCGCTTCCTTTCGGATTAGCCACTGCTCCAAGGATTTTCACAAAGGTACTAGGGTCCCTTCTAGCTGTGCTAAGACCAAGGGGCATTGCTGTAGTACCTTACTTGGACGACATTCTGATTCAAGCGTCGTCCCTTCCTCAAGCAAAGGCTCACACGGACATTGTCCTGGCCTTTCTCAGATCTCACGGATGGAAAGTGAACGTGGAAAAGAGTTCTCTATCTCCGTCAACAAGGGTTCCCTTCTTGGGAACAATAATAGACTCCTTAGAAATGAGGATTTTTCTGACAGAGGCCAGAAAAACAAAACTTCTAGACTCTTGTCGGATACTTCATTCCGTTCCTCTTCCTTCCATAGCTCAGTGCATGGAAGTGATCGGGTTGATGGTAGCGGCAATGGACATAGTTCCTTTTGCGCGCATTCATCTAAGACCATTACAACTGTGCATGCTCAGTCAGTGGAATGGGGACTATACAGACTTGTCTCCAAAGATACAAGTAAATCAGAGGACCAGAGACTCACTCCGTTGGTGGCTGTCCCTGGACAACCTGTCACGAGGGATGACATTCCGCAGACCAGAGTGGGTCATTGTCACGACCGACGCCAGTCTGATGGGCTGGGGCGCGGTCTGGGGATCCCTGAAAGCTCAGGGTCTTTGGTCTCGGGAAGAATCTCTTCTACCGATAAATATTCTGGAACTGAGAGCGATATTCAATGCTCTCAAGGCTTGGCCTCAGCTAGCGAGGGCCAAGTTCATACGGTTTCAATCAGACAACATGACAACTGTTGCGTACATCAACCATCAGGGGGGAACAAGGAGTTCCCTGGCGATGGAAGAAGTGACCAAAATCATTCTATGGGCGGAGTCTCACTCCTGCCACCTGTCTGCTATCCACATCCCAGGAGTGGAAAATTGGGAAGCGGATTTTCTGAGTCGTCAGACATTGCATCCGGGGGAGTGGGAACTCCATCCGGAAATCTTTGCCCAAGTCACTCAGCTGTGGGGCATTCCAGACATGGATCTGATGGCCTCTCATCAGAACTTCAAAGTTCCTTGCTACGGGTCCAGATCCAGGGATCCCAAGGCGGCTCTAGTGGATGCACTAGTAGCACCTTGGACCTTCAAACTAGCTTATGTGTTCCCGCCGTTTCCTCTCATCCCCAGGCTGGTAGCCAGGATCAATCAGGAGAGGGCGTCGGTGATCTTGATAGCTCCTGCGTGGCCACGCAGGACTTGGTATGCAGATCTGGTGAATATGTCATCGGTTCCACCTTGGAAGCTACCTTTGAGACGAGACCTTCTTGTTCAGGGTCCGTTCGAACATCCGAATCTGGTTTCACTCCAGCTGACTGCTTGGAGATTGAACGCTTGATCTTATCGAAGCGAGGGTTCTCAGATTCTGTTATCGATACTCTTGTTCAGGCCAGAAAGCCTGTAACTAGAAAGATTTACCACAAAATTTGGAAAAAATATATCTGTTGGTGTGAATCTAAAGGATTCCCTTGGGACAAGGTTAAGATTCCTAGGATTCTATCCTTCCTTCAAGAAGGATTGGAAAAAGGATTATCTGCAAGTTCCCTGAAGGGACAGATTTCTGCCTTGTCTGTGTTACTTCACAAAAAGCTGGCCGCTGTGCCAGATGTTCAAGCCTTTGTTCAGGCTCTGGTTAGAATTAAGCCTGTTTACAAACCTTTGACTCCTCCTTGGAGTCTCAATTTAGTTCTTTCAGTTCTTCAGGGGGTTCCGTTTGAACCCTTACATTCCGTTGATATTAAGTTATTATCTTGGAAAGTTTTGTTTTTGGTTGCAATTTCTTCTGCTAGAAGAGTTTCAGAATTATCTGCTCTGCAGTGTTCTCCTCCTTATCTGGTGTTCCATGCAGATAAGGTGGTTTTACGTACTAAACCTGGTTTTCTTCCAAAAGTTGTTTCTAACAAAAACATTAACCAGGAGATTATCGTACCTTCTCTGTGTCAGAAACCAGTTTCAAAGAAGGAACGTTTGTTGCACAATTTGGATGTTGTTCGCGCTCTAAAATTCTATTTAGATGCTACAAAGGATTTTAGACAAACATCTTCCTTGTTTGTTGTGTATTCCGGTAAAAGGAGAGGTCAAAAAGCAACTTCTACCTCTCTCTCTTTTTGGATTAAAAGCATCATCAGATTGGCTTACGAGACTGCCGGACGGCAGCCTCCCGAAAGAATCACAGCTCATTCCACTAGGGCTGTGGCTTCCACATGGGCCTTCAAGAACGAGGCTTCTGTTGATCAGATATGTAGGGCAGCGACTTGGTCTTCACTGCACACTTTTACCAAATTTTACAAGTTTGATACTTTTGCTTCTTCTGAAGCTATTTTTGGGAGAAAGGTTTTGCAAGCCGTGGTGCCTTCCATTTAGGTGACCTGATTTGCTCCCTCCCTTCATCCGTGTCCTAAAGCTTTGGTATTGGTTCCCACAAGTAAGGATGACGCCGTGGACCGGACACACCTATGTTGGAGAAAACAAAATTTATGTTTACCTGATAAATTACTTTCTCCAACGGTGTGTCCGGTCCACGGCCCGCCCTGGTTTTTTTAATCAGGTCTGATAATTTATTTTCTTTAACTACAGTCACCACGGTACCATATGGTTTCTCCTATGCAAATATTCCTCCTTAACGTCGGTCGAATGACTGGGGTAGGCGGAGCCTAGGAGGGATCATGTGACCAGCTTTGCTGGGCTCTTTGCCATTTCCTGTTGGGGAAGAGAATATCCCACAAGTAAGGATGACGCCGTGGACCGGACACACCGTTGGAGAAAGTAATTTATCAGGTAAACATAAATTCTGTTTTTCAATATAAAAACTATAACTATTTTTCAATTTATTTGCTAACTGAATTTCTGTGGCTTTAATCAGAGTTTTCCATTTGATTAGGTATGCTTTGATTTCTGCTCTAAAAAAAGCTTTTGCAGTTTCCCAGAATCTCTCTCTTATTCAATTAAGATTTATGAAGAAACAAAATTCTTTCCATTTCTCCCTCAACCAATTTTTGAATTTTATATGTAAGAGATATTTTGGGGGACAAAAATGATCTTTGTTAATTTTTAGAGATACAACTGTGTGATCTGAGATTACAATTTCATTAACCAATTAATGACGTTGCTGGTCTTTATATGGAGCTTGTTTTTTCAATAGCACGGTTTTGTTGCCAGGAAATTTCAAGCCACTTGCAGGAGGGAGGGAGGCTATAATAGCGCAGTCTTGCCGCGGGCAGCAAGACCCGCACTACACAGGGCACATTGTGGATGTTAAAGGGTTAATATTATTTCCATTTCTATACCCAGCATATTTTTATTTATTAACAATAAATTATTCTAGAAAACGACTTATGGACCTTAGACTCGCATGTAAATGATCTTTGTTCAGGGTTCTGTACTCGCCAGATGTCTGAGTTTAAGGGATTTACCAAAACTGGAAAAACATTTTTGATTCTTTATTGTCAAGTCTAGAGGTAGAAGATCTCAATCTGTCCATCTTCGGATATAATACCATATTAAAACCACACACTATATTCGTCCCTGGGAACTCCAAATGTTTCGTATAAAGTTTTTCCCAAAATCTGTCTAATTTGTTGGGTCTATAAAGATTGAACAGTAATACTTTTAATGACCTTATCTTTGCAGCCTGTATGTTCATTCTTCTGTTGCTCAGTGGAAGAAGTGCCTCCATTCCATTAAACTTAAAGATTCCATTCTCAGCATTGTGTAAGTTATATTTTACTATTTTTATATTCTTTTGAACTTAAATTGGCATAAAACTAAGGTGATGTGGTAAACAGTTGCAAATAAGTGATTAAAAAGCAGCATTGTCCAATCAACATTTATGAATCAAGAATCTTCTGGGAATCCTATGTTTTTTATTATGATAGTCATTATGTTTGCATCCTGTGGCTTACAGCAGCAGTGAATGAGGTGTGCTTAATAGGCCTGCAATGCTGTCACAGCTATCCATGTTCCAGGTCAAAATGAAGGAGCAGAATTTCCTGGGTAAATTATTTTCTCAAGGAATGAAGGTTGGTGGCCCCCCGCACATATAATTTATTTGTATAGTGCTGAAAAGCTCCATAGAGCTGGGTACAGAGAGAGAGGTATATAATGACAAGGTTTTTGATAAGATACAAAAACAACAGAGTAAAGAAATCTAGTACAGGAGGAATATATACATATGTATGTTATCAAGAAGGTCAAATCGGACAAGCATAAAAGTGTTCTCGTTGCTCATGCATGGTTCATATGTTGTTCATATGTTGTTGTTTTTTTGGCCTTGTTCTACTGGCACCCTAAACTCTCTTGGTGGCACCCACAAATTTCAATAATTTAAATTGGGCTAGGATCTTCACAGATGAAATTGTGACAGGTTGGTGTGCAGTATTGAAACACTCAAGAGGCTTTGGTCTTCTCAAGAGGCTTCTCTTCTAGTAAATATTCAGGAGATTAAAGCTATGTATCTAAATATGAAGTACTAGGGTCATTTAGTTGTATTTACATAATTTGAATATCCTATAAAAAGTATTAGTCTGTTTCAAGGAGAATGCACAGCAGGACCGCTATGTCAGAAGATACTTGTGCTTTCAGGTGGGTGGAGAACAATTAATAGGCACATGGAAGTTGAACATAAAACTTTATTGGCTCAGATCTTGCAATTTTAAGAGGCTTTTCAATTTACTTCTATTATTGAATTTTCTTTGTTCTCTTGCTATTCTTTGTTAAAAACCATACTTAGGTAGGCCGAGGAGCTGCAGTGCACTACTGGGAGATTGCTGGTGATTAGTGGCTACACATATGTGCCTCGTGTCATTAGCTCACCAGATGTGTTCAACTAGCTCCCAGTAGTACATTACTCCTCTTAAACAGTCTTTAACTATGTGTTTAACTGGTTTGCAGGTGTTAAACACATAGTTATATACAAACAATAATGCAATAATAGAATGCCCCAGCACATTACAGCATATTCTTTTTACATTTTTATGTCCCTTTAAGAGCAGTCTTTTTCCATTTCAATTAAATGTTAACAGAATAAAAAAACAGATATTCTTAGACATCAAACTGTTTATCAATGAGAGTGGTGTCTTCAATTGGATGTTTGCTGTAGGTTATAACAAACTCTGAAAGCTTTATTTAAAAATATTCAATCAAACCAGGGGTTTTCATACCTGTCCTCAGGTTTCCCTAACAGGCCAGATGTTTAGGATTACCTAATCCTAGGATTACCACGTTCACTATCAGCTGATTACTTCACCTTTGCTCCAGTTCAGAAATCCTGAAAATGTGGCCTGAGGACAGGTTTGAAACCCCCAGAATTAATCTAATGGATTCTAACATCTCATCTGGTTCCCATTAATATCTGACATGTATACATTAACTTTCTTTCCTTTCTCAATATATATAATGTTTTAACATAAGTGTTAAAGGCACATTAGTTCCCCATAAAATGCTGATTCCAAAATCATGACATTGCATCTTTATACATTGTGAGTACAGTGCACTAATTTATTTATAGTCACGGGCCTCAGCAGATTCTAGAGGAGTTTAACCATTCCATTGACTGCAAAATAATGCACATTTCTCCAACATTGGTGTGTCCGGTCCACGGCGTCATCCATAACTTGTGGGAATATTCTCTTCCCCAACAGGAAATGGCAAAGAGCACAGCAAAAGCTGTCCATATAAGCCCTCCTAGGCTCCGCCCACCCCAGTCATTCTCTTTGCCGCTGAACAAGCAGCATCTCCACGGAGATGGTGAAGAGTATGTGGTGTTTAGTTGTAGTTTTTTATTCTACTATCAAGAGTTTGTTATTTTAAAATAGTGCTGGTATGTACTATTTACTCTGAAACAGAAAAAGATGAAGAGTTCTGTTTGTGAGAGGAATATGATTTTAGCAGCAGTAACTAAAATCGTTTGCTGTTTCCACATAGGACTGTTGAGATGAGATAACTTCAGTTGGGGGAAACAGTTGGCAGACTTTTCTGCTTAAGGTATGACTAGCCATATTTCTAACAAGACTGTGTAATGCTGGAAGGCTGTCATTTTCCCCATCATGGGGACCGGTAAGCCATTTTCTTAGTTTCAAACAGAATAAAGGGCTTAATATGGGCTATAAAACTGGTAGACACTTTTATGGGCTAGATCGATTGCTTTATTTGGGCATTTTATACAGCTTGATATTGAAATTCACACTTTATAACTTTGGGGAACGTTTTTTTTTTTGTTTTTTTTTAAATTATTTTATTTGTATCAAGAGATAATAACAAAAGCATATGTTTTACAAAAAAAAAAAAAAAATTTTACAAAATATACTAAAACATGAAAACAAGAGAGTACACCTCAGATATGTTGTATCGAATTGCATCTAAGTCACTGGATATCTCCACCTAGCGATTACTAGTGATCTCAACATTACAGTGTCTGGTCATATACTATATATACAAAATCCCCAAAACGACCAACATATGCAGAAAAGATATTACATCCAATTACAAGCGGTCGCTAACATTCTCGACCGAGCTAACCTATCTATATTTCGTCACTATAGTTATACTACTGCAAATTTAAACAAACAAGACCCCACCTTAGATATATATAGTGGGCTCCAGCACTCCTGCCCCAATACGCCTGGACTCCTCTCGCCTATGAGCCCCTCTCTTCCCCTCCCTTCCCCCCTCTCCTCTTGATCTGCCTATTTGGTTACAACTTACATATCAGTGTATAATATATGACCAGGAATGGTACACATTCATCAGTCAACCAAAATTACCACAAAATACCTGACAAACAGACCACATCGAAAAAGAAAACAGAAAAAAACAAAACAAAAAAAAAAACAAAAAAGTCCCTCTCATCCCGCCCCCACCCCCCCCCCCCCGACCCTCACTCCGCGTCCTCCGCCCAGTTCTCGGGAAAATGGCCTGCTAGAATATTTGTCAAAACGTACTCGGATTCCCTAAATGGTTTAATCATTTTTTTCTGATAAGCTGGTGGCAGGGATCTTATAAATTTCTCCCATTTTCTGAAGAACGCGGGCAAGTATTGATCGTGCGGGAAGGGCATGTTGTACTGCTCTGTTGTATATTGACTGACTACCGCCGCTTTAAGTTGAACCAATGTGGGTGCCGAACATGACTTCCATAGTTTAAAGATGAGATTGCGCCCCGTTAGTATTATTGTGTTTATAAGGTGATAATTTTTTTTAAGACCTTGATATCTCACCAAAAAGAAAATCTCAATGGGAACTAACTCATGCTCCAATTTTAAAACCATGTTCATCCAATATGCGATCTTACTCCAAAATTGTTGAGTTTTTGGGCAGCCCCATAGACAATGGAATAAGTCTGCATCCATCCGCGAGCATCTGGAGCATAAAACCTTTGCATTATACCATTTAGAAAGCATGCCGGGGGTAAAATACCTCTTGAGCCCAATTTTTATCTGAGATTCTCTCCAAACGGTGGGGACCCAATTCTGTTGAATAATTTTAAAACTTCCTACAATGGTTTGCTCATCTATATCAGGGAATTGGATAGACCATTTAGAAATCATCTCGCCTACCTGTAAATCCGAAGCTTTCTGAATTACAAGTTGATATAAAGGGGAAATTCCAAATTTCCCTGCTGCATACAGGGAGATCCTGGGCTGTAACTCACCCAAAGACCAATTATTCCCGAAGTTATTATGCAACTCCTGTAGGAAATGTCTGACTTGAAGGTAGGCGTAAAATTCTCGCGACCCTAGACTGAATTTATTTGCAATTTCAGTATAGGTTAATAGATATCCGCCAGGTCTCCGAAATTGACTCATGGCATTTAAGCCTTTCAAATCCCAGTCTTTAAATATCTGACTTGAGAGTCCAGGGCAAAAATTGGGATTACCACATATGGGTAAATATTGTGAGAGATACGGGGAGTAATCTAACGCAGTACACAACCTCTGCCATGCTATAATTATATTCCTAAACGTGGACAGACTAAATATGTTCGAAGGGAGAGAGGTCATCGGGCAATGTAATAAAGCCTTCAGATTAAAGGGGGCCACTACCCGCGACTCCCAAATGGACGCCGAGATCTGGTCCTTACCCGTTATCCAATCTAATGCAAATCTAGCTATGATCACTAGATTATACATCTGAATGTTAGGAAGTGCGAGGCCAGCTGCCAGCTTAGAATTCATGAGTCGATGAACGGCAATCCGTGGTTTACTCCCTTTCCATAGAAATCTGGAGCAAGCACTATTATATGCGACAATGTCTTTATGGTGTAGAAATATCGGAATATTTTGAAATATGTACATAAGTTTCGGGAAAATAATTGATTTAATTAATGTTACCCGTGCAGATAAAGAAATAGGCAGTGAAGTCCATTCCTCCAGTTTTTTTTTACAGCAACTAACCCCGAACGCGTAATTCAACTTGTACCAATCCTCTGGGTTTCTGGAAATATAGAGCCCCAAATAGTTAATCTGAGAGACTTCCACAAAGGGATGTTTTACGTCACCTAAAGGATTTCTATAGAGCCACATTAATTCTGATTTCAATGTGTTAACCCGGAATCCGGAGATCTCACCAAACTCCTGGATAATATCCTGGAGAATTGGCAACGAAACCGAAAGATTAGATAGACATATCAATAGATCATCCGCATATGATAGAAGGACCAGTTTCTCACCTGCAAACGAAATACCTGCTAGTTCTTGACGTAATCGTATGGCCAGTGGTTCCAAACTGATATTAAATAATAGGGGGGATAGTGGACACCCCTGTCTGGTCCCTCTATGCATAATGAATCGTTGGGAGGTCACATTGTTAATAATGACCGATGAAGTGGGGGCACGTTTTTTTACGTCAGGCACTGGTTTAGACACCTTCCCAGTCAGGAAGGGCCTTCTATGTAGTAGGCAGAGCCTCATTTTCGCGCCATTACTGCGCAGTTACTTTTGAGAGCAGGACATGCAGCTGCATGTGTGTGGGTCTGGAAGTAGTTGAAAAGGTTCCTAGAAGGCTTCATTTGGTATCGTATACCCCCCTGAGTTTGGTAAAGTCGCAGCAAAGGCTGTAGCTGGGACTGTAGAGGGGTTAAAACTGTAAACGGCTTCGGTTCCATCATTTTAAGGGTTAAAGGTCTGAAATTTGGGGTGCAATGCTTTGAATGCTTTAAGACACTGTGGTGAAAATTTGGTTAAAATTGAACAATTCCTTCATAGTTTTTCACATATTCAGTAAAAAAGTGTGCCCTGTTTAAAATTTAAAGAGACAGTAACGGTTTTGTTTTAAAACGGTTTTTGTATTTTATTGACAAGTTTAAGCCTGTTTAACATGTCTGTGCCTTCAGATAAACTATGTTCTGTATGTATGGAAGCCAATGTGTCTCCCCCTTCAAAATTGTGTGATAATTGTGCCATAGCGTCCAAACAAAGTAAGGACAGTACTGCCACAGATAGTAAAGTTGCCCAAGATGATTCATCAGATGAAGGGAGTAGACATAGTTCTACATCATCTCCTTCTGTGTCTACACCAGTTTTGCACACGCAGGAGACCCCTAGTACTTCTAGCGCGCCAATGCTTGTTACTATGCAACAATTGACGGCAGTAATGGATAACTCCGTAGCAAATATTTTATCCAAAATGCCTGCATTTCAGAGAAAGCGCGATTGCTCTGTTTTAAACACTGTAGAGCAGGAGGGCGCTGATGATAATTGCTCTGTCATACCCTCACACCAATCTGAAGTGGCCATGAGGGAGGTTTTGTCAGATGGGGAAATTTCTGATTCAGGTAGAATTTCTCAACAGGCAGAACCTGATGTTGTGACATTTAAATTTAACTTAGAGTATCTCCGCGCACTGCTTAAGGAGGTGCTATCTACTCTGGATGATTGTGACAACCTGGTCATTCCAGAAAAATTGTGCAAGATGGACAAGTTCCTAGAGGTTCCGGTGCACCCCAACGCTTTTCCTATACCCAAGCGGGTGGCGGACATAGTGAATAAGGAGTGGGAGAAGCCCGGCATACCTTTTGTCCCCCCTCCTATATTTAAGAAATTATTTCCTATGGTCGACCCCAGAAAGGACTTATGGCAGACAGTCCCTAAGGTCGAGGGGGCAGTTTCTACACTAGCTAAGCGCACTACTATTCCTATCGAGGATAATTGTGCTTTCAAAGATCCTATGGATAAAAAATTGGAGGGTTTGCTTAAAAAGATTTTTGTACAGCAAGGTTACCTCCTGCAACCTATTTCGTGCATTATTCCTGTCACTACAGCAGCGTGGTTCTGGTTCGAGGAACTAGAAAAGTCGCTCAGTAGAGAGACTCCGTATGAGGAGGTTATGGACAGAATTCACGCACTTAAGTTAGCTAATTCCTTTATTTTAGATGCCGCTTTGCAGTTAGCTAGATTAGCGGCGAAAAATTCAGGGTTTGCAATTGTGGCGCGCAGAGCGCTCTGGCTAAAGTCTTGGTCAGCGGATGTATCTTCCAAGACAAAATTGCTTAATATCCCTTTCAAGGGTAAAACCCTTTTTGGGCCAGAGTTGAAAGAGATTATCTCAGACATCACTGGGGGTAAGGGCCACGCCCTCCCACAAGATAGGCCTTTCAAGGCCAAGAATAAGTAATTTTCGTTCCTTTCGCAATTTCAGGAACGGACCGGCCTCCAACTCTGCAGCCTCTAGACAAGAGGGTAATGCTTCGCAAACCAAACCAGCTTGGAAACCGATGCAAGGCTGGAACAAGGGTAAGCAAGCCAAGAAGCCTGCTGCTGCTACCAAAACAGCATGAAGGAGTAGCCCCCGATCCGGGACCGGATCTAGTAGGGGGCAGACTCTCTCTCTTCGCTCAGGCTTGGGCAAGAGATGTTCAGGATCCCTGGGCACTAGAAATAGTTTCTCAGGGTTATCTTCTGGAATTCAAGGAACTACCCCCAAGGGGAAGGTTCCACATGTCTCACTTATCTTCAAACCAAATAAAGAGACAGGCATTATTACATTGTGTAGAAGACCTGTTAAAAATGGGAGTGATACATCCAGTTCCAACTGTGGAACAAGGAATGGGGTTTTACCCAAATCTGTTTGTAGTTCCCAAAAAAGAGGAAACTTTCAGACCAATTCTGGATTTAAAGATTCTAAACAAATTTCTCAGAGTGCCATCGTTCAAAATGGAAACTATTCGAACGATTTTACCTTCAATCCAGGAGGGTCAATTTAAGACTACTGTGGATCTAAAGGATGCGTATCTACATATTCCTATCCACAAAGATCATCATCAGTTCCTAAGGTTCGCCTTTCTGGACAAACATTACCAGTTTGTGGCTCTCCCATTTGGGCTAGCCACTGCTCCAAGGATTTTCACAAAGGTACTCGGGTCCCTTCTAACGGTTCTAAGACCAAGGGGCATTGCAGTGGCACCTTACTTGGACGACATTCTGATACAAGCGTCGTCTCTTTCAAAGGCAAAGGCTCACACAGACATCGTTCTGGCCTTTCTCAGATCTCACGGGTGTAGGGCTGCAACTAACGATTATTTTCATAATCGATTAATCGGCCGATTATTTTTTCGATTAATCGACTAATCGGATAAAAAGAGAATCAATAATAGTTTTCTATGTTTAAATAAAATCCACATAATGAGTGTTACAAATATAAACTTCAGACTAAAACTTTACATTAACACAACTGTTTCTTCAATTTTTAAGCAGCAGAGCACAGTTTTATAATTAAACAAAACAAAACCACAAACAGTTTGAAAAGAGGTAGAACTAGAAAGAGTTAGACTATCACTGTTAATAACATTCTGTTATTCACTCTTTCAGAAACTTTGCATTGAAATGCAAAAATCTCAACATGTCCACATGCTTCTGGCTAAGGCTGGTTCTCTGTTTGCAGGTATATTTCCTGCAGCAGAGAAAAGGCTGTTGAGGTGTATAAGTAGGGTTTTGACAATTTCACCAAAGTGGGATATTTATCTTTGTTAGCTCTTCACCAATGCTAAGTGTTTTCTACCTTGGCAAGGGGCCTCTCAATAAAGTAGCCCTTGACTTCATTCTAACATAAAAATATCTTGAATATCTATATGCAATGGTAAATAACCAGCTATAAGGTTAGGGGAAATATCTAATCCGCTCTAAAAATAACGAATATATACTTATAAAGGTTGAATCTGGTACATATTATCACAATTTATTAAAAATATAAAAAAACAATAAAAAACAAAATCGGAAGCGCTAAGGACTGTATATCAATAACAGGACAAAGCCTTACACATTTATTTATACAGTACATATAATCAGCAATAGCAAGCAATACGCTAATAATTGTGCAAACAGATAATAGTGCACATCAATTTAAATAACTCCCATCAATCTAGGGGCTAGGTGTAAACAACAAGCTTGGCACTATATCATGCAAAGCATAGTTCCAAATCACCAGATTTAATATAAACAATCCAAATGATGACTATTATATCTGGGTTGCACATAAGCCAGGGGTAGTTGTAAACGTATACTGTCCTGAAAAAGTGAAAAGTAAATGTCTGTAGACGTCCTTTAGGCTAAGGACATAACCATAAAACACAATACAATATGCAGGAGTTCATTGGAGTGAAGCAGCTGGTGTTGTGCACAGTCCAACTAATTGCAAACCAACTAATCGATTAATCGATTATGATATTCGTTGACAACTATTTTCATAATCGATTATTATCGATTATGACTATTAGTTGTTGCAGCTCTACACGGGTGGAAGGTGAACATAGAAAAGAGTTCCCTGTCTCCGTCGACAAGAGTTCCTTTCTTGGGGACAATAATAGATTCTTTAGAAATGAAGATTTTCCTGACAGATGTCAGAAAGTCAAAACTTCTAAACGCTTGTCAAGTTCTTCACTCTGTTCCACGACCTTCCATAGCTCAGTGCATGGAAGTAGTAGGGTTGATGGTTGCAGCAATGGACATAGTTCCTTTTGCGCGAATTCATCTAAGACCATTACAACTGTGTATGCTGAAACAGTGGAATGGGGACTATACAGACTTGTCTCCAGTGATTCAAGTAGATCAGAAGACCAGAGACTCACTCCGTTGGTGGCTAACCCAGGATCACCTGTCCCAGGGAATGAGCTTCCGCAGACCAGAGTGGGTCATCGTCACGACCGACGCCAGTCTAGTGAGCTGAAGCGCGGTCTGGGACTCCCTGAAAGCTCAGGGTCTATGGTCTCGGTAAGAGTCTCTTCTCCTGATAAACATTCTGGAACTGAGAGCGATATTCAATACTCTCAGGGCTTGGCCTCAACTAGCAAAGTCCAAAAAGAGAGAAAAAATTCGCCAGGCACCTCAAATTTAAAAATTAAACTTTTATTGAAACAAAGTTAAAACATGGAGAGAGAGGGGATAAAACACCCCTAAAGTTATACAGATTCATAAGATTCCAATCAGACAACATGACGACTGTTGCTTACATCAACCATCAGGGGGGGAACAAGGAGTTCCCTGGCGATGAGAGAAGTGACCAAAATCATAAAATGGGCGGAGGATCACTCCTGCCACCTATCTGCGATCCACATCCCAGGAGTGGAAAACTGGGAGGTGGATTATCTGAGTCGTCAGACATTCCATCCGGGGGAGTGGGAACTCCACCCGGAGATATTTGCCCAGTTGACTCAATTATGGGGCATTCCAGACATGGATCTGATGGCGTCTCGTCAGAACTTCAAGGTTCCTTGCTACGGGTCCAGATCCAGGGATCCCAAGGCGACTCTAGTGGATGCATTAGTAGCGCCTTGGGCCTTCAACCTAGCTTATGTGTTTCCACCGTTTCCTCTCATTCCCAGGCTGGTAGCCAGGATCAAACAGGAGAGGGCCTCGGTGATCTTGATAGCTCCTGCGTGGCCACACAGGACTTGGTATGCAGACCTGGTGAATATGTCATCGGCTCCACCATGGAAGCGACCTTTGAGACAGGATCTTCTTGTACAGGGTCCATTCGAACATCCAAATCTAGTTTCCCTCCAGCTGACGGCTTGGAAATTGAACGCTTGATTTTATCTAAGCGTGGGTTTTCGGATTCTGTGATAGATACTCTGGTTCAAGCCAGAAAACCTGTAACTAGAAAAATTTACCATAAAATATGGAAAAGATATATCTGTTGGTGTGAATCCAAGGGATTCTCATGGAGTAAGATCAAAATTCCTAGGATCATTTCTTTTCTTCAAGAAGGTTTGGATAAGGGATTATCAGCGAGTTCTCTAAAAGGACAGATTTCTGCTTTATCTGTCTTGTTACACAAACGACTGGCAGCTGTGCCAGATGTTCAAGCTTTTGTTCAGGCTTTGGTCAGGATCAAGCCTGTTTACAGACCTTTGACTCCTCCCTGGAGTCTGAATTTAGTTCTTTCAGTTCTTCAAGGGGTTCCGTTTGAACCTCTACATTCCATAGATATCAAGATGTTATCTTGGAAAGTTCTGTTTTTGGTTGCCATTTCTTCTGCTAGAAGAGTTTCTGAGTTATCTGCTCTGCAGTGTAATTTGCCCTATCTGGTGTTCCATTCAGATAAGGTTGTTTTGCGTACTAAACCTGGTTTCCTTCCAAAGGTTGTTTCCAACAAGAATATTAACCAGGAAATAGTTGTGCCTTCTTTGTGTCCGAATCCAGTTTCAAAGAAGGAACGTTTGTTACACAATTTAGATGTAGTTCGTGCTTTAAAGTTCTATTTAGAAGCAACAAAGGATTTCAGACAAACGTCTTCTCTGTTTGTCGTTTATTCTGGCAAGAGGAGAGGTCAAAAAGCTACTGCTACCTCTCTTTCCTTTTGGCTGAAAAGCATCATCTGATTGGCTTATGAGACTGCCGGACGGCAGCCTCCCGAACACATCACAGCTCACTCTACTAGGGCTGTGGCTTCCACATGGGCCTTCAAGAACGAGGCTTCTGTTGATCAGATATGTAAGGCAGCGACTTGGTCTTCCCTGCACACTTTTGCCAAATTCTACAAATTTGATACTTTAGCTTCTTCGGAGGCTATTTTTGGGAGAAAGGTTTTGCAAGCCGTGGTGCCTTCCGTTTAGGTAACCTGATTGGCTCCCTCCCTTCATCCGTGTCCTAAAGCTTTGGTATTGGTTCCCACAAGTTATGGATGACGCCGTGGACTGGACACACCAATGTTGGAGAAAACAGAATTTATGCTTACCTGATAAATTACTTTCTCCAACGGTGTGTCCGGTCCACGGCCCGCCCTGGTTTTTTAATCAGGTTTGATGAATTTCTTTCTTTAACTACAGTCACCACGGCACCCTATGGTTTCTCCTGTTTTTCTCCTGTCCGTCGGTCGAATGACTGGGGTGGGCGGAGCCTAGGAGGGACTATATGGACAGCTTTTGCTGTGCTCTTTGCCATTTCCTGTTGGGGAAGAGAATATTCCCACAAGTTATGGATGACGCCGTGGACCGGACACACCGTTGGAGAAAGTAATTTATCAGGTAAGCATAAATTCTGTTTTTTATGCCCAAATTACTTTTTAAAATCGTTTTAAACTATTTGTTCTTGTGCAGATTGTTGTTTTGTATACATCATAGATGATGATTATATGTAACTCAATTTGCTATTTTTCTTTTTCGTTGCAGACATGTAAAAGGAATTGTATTAGTTGCTTTGGCTGATGGAACGTTGGCAATATTCCACCGAGGAGTTGGTAGGTTTGATATGATAATGGACCTTTTGGTTAAAGAAAAAATATGTAAACAAGAAGGTTTAGAGTAAATCATGCTCCCAGTGGGAGATGTAAGAGAGGTACAAAAATTTGATGGCATTAAGAGTCCACAAATCCATTCTAATTACTAGTGGGAATTCAATTCCTGGCCACCAGGAGGAGGCAAAGAACACCCCAGCAAAGCTTTAAAGGGACACTGAACCCAATTTTTTTCTTTCATGATTCAGATAGAGCATGCAATTTTAAGCAACTTTCTAATTTACTCCTATTATGAAATTATTTCTTAATTCTCTTGGTATCTTTATTTGAAAGGCAAGAATGTAAGTTTAGATGCCGGCCCATTTTTGGTGAACACACTGTGGTGTTGTTGCTGATTGGTGGATAAATTCACCCACCAATAAACAAGTGCTTTCCGTGGTACTGAACCAAAAAATAGCTTAGATTTCTTCTTTTTCAAATAAAGAAAGCAAGAGAACGAAGAAAAATTGATAATAGGAGTAAATTAGAAAGTTGCTTAAATTTGCATGCTCTATCTGAATCACAAAAGAAAAAATTTGGGTTCAGTGTCCCTTTAAGTATCCTCCCACTTCCCACAATCCCCCAGTCATTCTTTGCCTTGTACATCAGGAGACTGTGCGAAGATGGTGTCTGAAGATATTTAATCCTTTAATGGGTAGTTTAACTGCAAGCAAGGATTGGGGCAATGCTGTGTCCACGTAATCCTCTTTAGTAAGAGTTGTGGTGGCTTTTAGCAGTTGGAAGTCGGTGAGGTAGTCCTTGCTTCTCTTCCAACATTTATGCTAACCCCTATATAAAAATTCAGGGTTGTCTACTTTGCTATTCTTTTTCTTTAGGTCCCTGTCAGAGGTCGGCTGAGTCTTTTATACCTGAGAAGCTGTTCCTGCCTTGCAGATATATTCCACAGGTAAGTGTGTTTTGCCTTCTAGGTTTGAAGGCCATAGCTCTTAAGAGGTTAATCCTGCAAGTGGAAAATGGGGACTTAATTATCTCATTATATGGAGATATTTCTGGAGCGCAGCAGAAGCAGGGCACTGTACTGCCTTAGGAGGAGGTTTTTTGGGGTTAACGGATTTATGTTGCTTAGAGGGAGCCCTTGAGTGTTTAATGGGCTACTTAGCAATTTGATTTTTATCAGCTTTATTCAATGTATCTGATAATAGGAAGTGTGTATTAATGGAACTGTAAGCCCTTGTTAGCGCTTAAGGGTCTAGTAAACATTTTCTATTTGAGACTGAGCGCCTGATATTCGCACGCTTCCCCCCCAATGTCACAATAGTTTTTACTTGCAATCACGTGACAGTACGGCTCTTCCGCTCAGCGGATGTCTGAGCTTCTGATTTACTGACAACACCAGTGCTTATAACGATCTCTGCTATCGGACTGTCTTCTGAGTGTCCGACTTCACATTATCTTGTGGTTGTGAGGTGGAGGAGGAGGAGCAGCGTTTCAGAGCTTCTCTATAAGAATAGCGTTTGTTTTGCATATTTGGTCACCGGAGGGGTGATATAGAGGTGCTTGCCTTTTTCTTTTTTGAATCCCTGCATAGTTTTTGGGATTATATGTAAATATTTATTTGGCTAAAATTTTAGATAATTTTTTTTAAAGTGATTACCTCTGTGAACATATACTTGTTAGGTCATTGTGGATTCTGATAAGAATATATCTTTGTCCTTTGACAAATGCTTATATTGCCTTGAAGCTCAGGTTATTCCTCCTGTGCAGTTTTGTTCCACTTGTGTGAATAAAATGTTACTTTCCAAAAGTAAAGATTCCCTCTCAGAGCCGTCTGTCTCAGGATGATATTGTCCATGACATGCCTCATCTTTCTCCTCAGACGTCCCAATCTTTGGCAGTTACACAAGCAGTACCCTGTGGTTCCTCTGTCAGCTCCTAGGGGTGTGTTTTTACCAGGTGATTTTGCTGTGCAACTGACTTCTGCAGTTTTGGCAGCTCTGAGTGCCTTACCTATTTTAGGTAAACAAAAGAGAAAATCTAAGAACATTTATTTCATGTAAATGGCAAGAGTCCATGAGCTAGTGACGTATGGGATATACATTCCTTACAGGAGGGGCAAAGTTTCCCAACCCTCAAAATGCCTATAAATACACCTCCCACCACACTCACACCATAGTTTTACAAACTTTGCCTCCTATGGAGGTGGTGAAGTAAGTCTGTGCTTGATTTCTTCTATGATAAGACCACCTAAGCATTTTGAAGCACAATTCCTCTCGGAGTACAGTGTTTGTCAGAAGGATGTGAAGAGAGTATCGCCTGTTGATTTTTATGGTTTCAATCATGGGAAATCTTTTCAAGGGTTCTCGGTTATCGGTCGTAGGGATTCATCTCCTACCTCCCTTTTCAGATCGACTATATACTCTTATACCATTACCTCTGCTGATAGTTTTCAGTACTGGTTTGGCTGTCTGCTCTATGTGGATGGGTGTCTTTCGGTAAGTATGTATCATTGTTTAAGACACTCTCAGCTATGTTTGGCGCTTTATGTATTAATATAAAGATTTAAATATATGTATTTACTTATATTTGCCATGAGTCAGGTCTATGTGTATTTCCCTTTGCAGTCTTGCAGTTTCAGTATGAGAATCATGTTTTAGGAAGTTATTTCTTTCATGTAATTAGCAAGAGTCCATGAGCTAGTGACGTATGGGATATACATTCCTACCAGGAGGGGCAAAGTTTCCCAAACCTTAAAATGCCTATAAATACACCCCTCACCACACCCACAATTCAGTTTTACAAACTTTGCCTCCTATGGAGGTGGTGTGAAGTAAGTTTGTGCTAGATTCTACGTTGATATGCGCTCCGCAGCAGGTTGGAGCCCGGTTTACCTCTCAGCGTGCAGTGAATGTCAGAGGGATGTGAGGAGAGTATTGCCTGTTTGAATTCAATGATCTCCTTCTACGGGGTCTATTTCATAGGTTCTCTGTTATCGGTCGTAGAGATTCATCTCTTACCTCCCTTTTCAGATCGACGATATACTCTTATAAATATACCATTACCTCTGCTGATTTTCGTTTCAGTACTGGTTTGGCTTTCTACAAACATGTAGATGAGTGTCCTGGGGTAAGTAAGTCTTATTTTCTGTGACACTCTAAGCTATGGTTGGGCACTTTTTTTAATAAAGTTCTAAATATATGTATTCAAACATTTATTTGCCTTGACTCAGGATGTTCAACATTCCTTATTTTCAGAAAGTCAGTTTCATATTTGGGATAATGCATTTGAATCAAATATTTTTCTTACCTTAAAGATTTGACTTTTTTCCCTGTGGGCTGTTAGGCTCGCGGGGGCTGAAAATGCTTCATTTTATTGTCTCATTTTTGGCGCGGACTTTTTTGGCGCAAAAAATCTTTTCTGTTTCCGGCGTTATACGTGTCGCCGGAAGTTGCGTCATTTTTGACGTTCTTTTGCGCCAAAAAATGTCGGCGTTCCGGACGTGGCGTCATTTTTGGCGCCAAAAGCATTTAGGCGCCAAATAATGTGGGCGTCTTATTTGGCGCTAAAAAAATATGGGCGTCGCTTTTGTCTCCACATTATTTAAGTCTCATTATTTATTGCTTCTGGTTGCTAGAAGCTTGTTCACTGGCATTTTTTCCCATTCCTGAAACTGTCATTTAAGGAATTTGATCAATTTTGCTTTATATGTTGTTTTTTCTCTTACATATTGCAAGATGTCTCACGTTGCATCTGAGTCAGAAGATACTTCAGGAAAATCGCTGTCTGGTGCTGGAACTACCAAAGCTAAGTGTATCTGCTGTAAACTTTTGGTAGCTATTCCTCCAGCTGTTGTTTGTATTAATTGTCATGACAAACTTGTTAATGCAGATAATATTTCCTTTAGTAATGTACCATTACCTGTTGCAGTTCCATCAACATCTAATGTTCAGAATGTTCCTGATAACATAAGAGATTTTGTTTCTGAATCCATCAAGAAGGCTATGTCTGTTATTCCTCCTTCTAGTAAACATAAAAAATCTTTCTCCAACATAGGTGTGTCCGGTCCACGGCGTCATCCTTACTTGTGGGATATTCTCTTCCCCAACAGGAAATGGCAAAGAGCCCAGCAAAGCTGGTCACATGATCCCTCCTAGGCTCCGCCTACCCCAGTCATTCTCTTTGCCGTTGTACAGGCAACATCTCCACGGAGATGGCTTAGAGTTTTTTAGTGTTTAACTGTAGTTTTTATTATTCAATCAAGAGTTTGTTATTTTAAAATAGTGCTGGTATGTACTATTTACTCTGAAACAGAAAAGAGATGAAGATTTCTGTTTGTAAGAGGAAAATGATTTTAGCAACCGTTACTAAAATCCATGGCTGTTCCACACAGGACTGTTGAGAGGAATTAACTTCAGTTGGGGGAACAGTGAGCAGTCTTTTGCTGCTTGAGGTATGACACATTCTAACAAGACGATGTAATGCTGGAAGCTGTCATTTTCCCTATGGGATCCGGTAAGCCATGTTTATTCAGAAAGTAAATAAGGGCTTCACAAGGGCTTATTAAGACTGTAGACTTTTTCTGGGCTAAATCGATTCATATATTACACATATTTAGCCTTGAGGAATCATTTAATCTGGGTATTTTGATAAAATAATATCGGCAGGCACTGTTTTAGACACCTTATTCTTTAGGGGCTTTCCCTAATCATAGGCAGAGCCTCATTTTCGCGCCGGTATTGCGCACTTGTTTTTGAGAGGCATGACATGCAGTCGCATGTGTGAGGAGCTGTGATACATAGAAAAGACTTTCTGAAGGCATCATTTGGTATCGTATTCCCCTTTGGGCTTGGTTGGGTCTCAGCAAAGCAGATACCAGGGACTGTAAAGGGGTTAAAGTTAAAAACGGCTCCGGTTCCGTTATTTTAAGGGTTAAAGCTTCCAAATTTGGTGTGCAATACTTTTAAGGCTTTAAGACACTGTGGTGAAATTTTGGTGAATTTTGAACAATTCCTTCATACTTTTTCGCAATTGCAGTAATAAAGTGTGTTCAGTTTAAAATTTAAAGTGACAGTAACGGTTTTATTTTAAAACGTTTTTTGTACTTTGTTATCAAGTTTATGCCTGTTTAACATGTCTGAACTACCAGATAGACTGTGTTCTGAATGTGGGGAAGCCAGGGTTCCTTCTCATTTAAATAAATGTGATTTATGTGACACTGAAAATGATGCCCAAGATGATTCCTCAAGTGAGGGGAGTAAGCATGGTACTGCATCATTCCCTCCTTCGTCTACACGAGTCTTGCCCACTCAGGAGGCCCCTAGTACATCTAGCGCGCCAATACTCCTTACTATGCAACAATTAACGGCTGTAATGGATAATTCTATCAAAAACATTTTAGCCAAAATGCCCACTTATCAGCGTAAGCGCGACTGCTCTGTTTTAGATACTGAAGAGCATGAGGACGCTGATGATAATGGTTCTGAAATGCCCCTACACCAGTCTGAGGGGGCCAGGGAGGTTTTGTCTGAGGGAGAAATTTCAGATTCAGGGAAAATTTCTCAACAAGCTGAACCCGATGTGATTACATTTAAATTTAAGTTGGAACATCTCCGCGCTCTGCTTAAGGAGGTATTATCCACTCTGGATGATTGTGAGAATTTGATCATCCCAGAGAAACTATGTAAAATGGACAAGTTCCTAGAGGTCCCGGGGCTCCCAGAAGCTTTTCCTATACCCAAGCGGGTGGCGGACATTGTAAATAAAGAATGGGAAAGGCCCGGTATACCTTTCGTCCCTCCCCCCATATTTAAAAAATTGTTTCCTATGGTCGACCCCAGAAAGGACTTATGGCAGACAGTCCCCAAGGTCGAGGGAGCGGTTTCTACTTTAAACAAACGCACCACTATACCCATAGAAGATAGTTGTGCTTTCAAAGATCCTATGGATAAAAAATTAGAAGGTTTGCTTAAAAAGATGTTTGTTCAGCAAGGTTACCTTCTACAACCAATTTCATGCATTGTCCCTGTCACTACAGCCGCGTGTTTCTGGTTCGATGAACTAGTTAAGGCGATCGATAGTGATTCTCCTCCTTATGAGGAGATTATGGACAGAATCCGTGCTCTCAAATTGGCTAATTCTTTCACCCTAGACGCCACTTTGCAATTGGCTAGGTTAGCGGCGAAAAATTCTGGGTTTGCTATTGTGGCGCGCAGAGCGCTTTGGTTGAAATCTTGGTCAGCGGATGCGTCTTCCAAGAACAAACTACTTAACATTCCTTTCAAGGGGAAAACGCTGTTTGGCCCTGACTTGAAAGAGATTATCTCTAATATCACTGGGGGTAAGGGCCACGCCCTTCCTCAGGATAGGTCTTTCAAGGCCAAAAATAAACCTAATTTTCGTCCCTTTCGTAGAAACGGACCAGCCCCAAGTGCTACGTCCTCTAAACAAGAGGGTAATACTTCTCAAGCCAAGCCAGCCTGGAGACCAATGCAAGGCTGGAACAAGGGAAAGCAGGCCAAGAAACCTGCCACTGCTACCAAGACAGCATGAAATGTTGGCCCCCGATCCGGGACCGGATCTGGTGGGGGGCAGACTCTCTCTCTTCGCTCAGGCTTGGGCAAGAGATGTTCTGGATCCTTGGGCACTAGAAATAGTCTCCCAAGGTTATCTTCTGGAATTCAAGGGGCTTCCCCCAAGGGGGAGGTTCCACAGGTCTCAATTGTCTTCAGACCACATAAAAAGACAGGCATTCTTACATTGTGTAGAAGACCTGCTAAAAATGGGAGTGATTCATCCTGTTCCATTAGGAGAACAAGGGATGGGGTTCTACTCCAATCTGTTCATAGTTCCCAAAAAAGAGGGAACGTTCAGACCAATCTTAGATCTCAAGATCTTAAACAAGTTTCTCAAGGTTCCATCGTTCAAGATGGAAACCATTCGAACAATTCTTCCTTCCATCCAGGAAGGTCAATTCATGACCACGGTGGATTTAAAGGATGCGTATCTACATATTCCTATCCACAAGGAACATCATCGGTTCCTAAGGTTCGCATTCCTGGACAAGCATTACCAGTTCGTGGCGCTTCCTTTCGGATTAGCCACTGCTCCAAGGATTTTCACAAAGGTACTAGGGTCCCTTCTAGCGGTGCTAAGACCAAGGGGCATTGCAGTAGTACCTTACTTGGACGACATTCTGATTCAAGCGTCGTCCCTTCCTCAAGCAAAGGCTCACACGGACATAGTCCTGGCCTTTCTCAGATCTCACGGATGGAAAGTGAACGTGGAAAAGAGTTCTCTATCTCCGTCGACAAGGGTTCCCTTCTTGGGAACAATAATAGACTCCTTAGAAATGAGGATTTTTCTGACAGAGGCCAGAAAAACAAAACTTCTAAACTCTTGTCGGACACTTCATTCCGTTCCTCTTCCTTCCATAGCGCAGTGCATGGAAGTAATAGGTTTGATGGTAGCGGCAATGGACATAGTTCCTTTTGCGCGCATTCATCTAAGACCATTACAACTGTGCATGCTCAGTCAGTGGAATGGGGACTATACAGACTTGTCTCCGAAGATACAAGTAAATCAGAGGACCAGAGACTCACTCCGTTGGTGGCTGTCCCTGGACAACCTGTCACAAGGGATGACCTTCCGCAGACCAGAGTGGGTCATTGTCACGACCGACGCCAGTCTGATGGGCTGGGGCGCGGTCTGGGGATCCCTGAAAGCTCAGGGTCTTTGGTCTCGGGAAGAATCTCTTCTACCGATAAATATTCTGGAACTGAGAGCGATATTCAATGCTCTCAAGGCTTGGCCTCAGCTAGCGAAGGCCAAGTTCATACGGTTTCAATCAGACAACATGACGACTGTTGCGTACATCAACCATCAGGGGGGAACAAGGAGTTCCCTGGCGATGGAAGAAGTGACCAAAATCATTCAATGGGCGGAGACTCGCTCCTGCCACCTGTCTGCAATCCACATCCCAGGAGTGGAAAATTGAGAAGCGGATTTTCTGAGTCGTCAGACATTGCATCCGGGGGAGTGGGAACTCCATCCGGAAATCTTTGCCCAAATCACTCAACTGTGGGGCATTCCAGACATGGATCTGATGGCCTCTCGTCAGAACTTCAAGGTTCCTTGCTACGGGTCCAGATCCAGGGATCCCAAGGCGACTCTAGTAGATGCACTAGTAGCACCTTGGACCTTCAAACTAGCTTATGTATTCCCGCCGTTTCCTCTCATCCCCAGGCTGGTAGCCAGGATCCATCAGGAGAGGGCGTCGGTGATCTTGATAACTCCTGCGTGGCCACGCAGGACTTGGTATGCAGATCTGGTGAATCTGTCATCGGCTCCACCATGGAAGCTACCTTTGAGACGAGACCTTCTTGTTCAAGGTCCGTTCGAACATCCGAATCTGGTCTCACTCCAGCTGACTGCTTGGAGATTGAACGCTTGATTTTATCAAAACGAGGGTTCTCAGATTCTGTTATTGATACTCTTGTTCAGGCCAGAAAGCCTGTAACTAGAAAAATTTACCACAAAATATGGAAAAAATATATCTGTTGGTGTGAATCTAAAGGATTCCCCTGGGACAAGGTAAAGATTCCTAAGATTCTATCTTTTCTCCAAGAAGGATTGGAGAAAGGATTATCTGCAAGTTCCTTGAAGGGACAGATTTCTGCCTTGTCTGTGTTACTTCACAAAAAGCTGGCAGCTGTGCCAGATGTTCAAGCCTTTGTTCAGGCTCTGGTTAGAATCAAGCCTGTTTACAAACCTTTGACTCCTCCTTGGAGTCTCAACTTAGTTCTTTCAGTTCTTCAGGGGGTTCCGTTTGAACCCTTACATTCCGTTGATATTAAGTTATTATCTTGGAAAGTTTTGTTTTTGGTTGCAATTTCTTCTGCTAGAAGAGTTTCAGAATTATCTGCTCTGCAGTGTTCTCCTCCTTATCTGGTGTTCCATGCAGATAAGGTGGTTTTACGTACTAAACCTGGTTTTCTTCCAAAAGTTGTTTCTAACAAAAACATTAACCAGGAGATAGTCGTGCCTTCTTTGTGTCCGAAACCTGTTTCGAAGAAGGAACGTTTGTTGCACAATTTGGATGTTGTTCGCGCTCTAAAATTCTATTTAGATGCTTCAAAGGATTTTAGACAAACATCTTCCTTGTTTGTTGTTTATTCTGGTAAAAGGAGAGGTCAAAAAGCAACTTCTACCTCTCTCTCTTTTTGGATTAAAAGCATCATCAGATTGGCTTACGAGACTGCCGGACGGCAGCCTCCTGAAAGAATCACAGCTCATTCCACTAGGGCTGTGGCTTCCACATGGGCCTTCAAGAACGAGGCTTCTGTTGATCAGATATGTAGGGCAGCGACTTGGTCTTCACTGCACACTTTTACCAAATTTTACAAGTTTGATACTTTTGCTTCTTCTGAGGCTGTTTTTGGGAGAAAGGTTTTGCAAGCCGTGGTGCCTTCCATTTAGGTGACCTGATTTGCTCCCTCCCTTCATCCGTGTCCTAAAGCTTTGGTATTGGTTCCCACAAGTAAGGATGACGCCGTGGACCGGACACACCTATGTTGGAGAAAACAGAATTTATGTTTACCTGATAAATTACTTTCTCCAACGGTGTGTCCGGTCCACGGCCCGCCCTGGTTTTTTAATCAGGTCTGATAATTTATTTTCTTTAACTACAGTCACCACGGTATCATATGGTTTCTCCTATGCAAATATTCCTCCTTAACGTCGGTCGAATGACTGGGGTAGGCGGAGCCTAGGAGGGATCATGTGACCAGCTTTGCTGGGCTCTTTGCCATTTCCTGTTGGGGAAGAGAATATCCCACAAGTAAGGATGACGCCGTGGACCGGACACACCGTTGGAGAAAGTAATTTATCAGGTAAACATAAATTCTGTTTTTAAAACTTCTCTTTATACAGATGAATTTTTAAATGAACATCATCATTCTGATTCTAATGACTCTTCTGGTTCAGAGGATTCTGTCTCAGAGATTGATGCTGATAAATCTTCATATTTATTTAAAATGGAATTTATTCGTTCTTTACTTAAAGAAGTACTAATTGCTTTAGAAATTGAGGATTCTGGTCCTCTTGATACTAAATCTAAACGTTTAGATAAGGTCTTTAAATCTTCTGTGGTTATTCCAGAAGTTTTTCCTGTTCCTGGTGCTATTTCTGAAGTAATTTCCAGAGAATGGAATAATTTGGGTAATTCATTTACTCCTAAACGTTTTAAGCAATTATATCCTGTTCCGTCTGACAGATTAGAATTTTGGGACAAAATCCCTAAAGTTGATGGGGCTATTTCTACCCTTGCTAAACGTACTACTATTCCTACGTCAGATGGTACTTCGTTTAAGGATCCTTTAGATAGGAAAATTGAATCCTTTCTAAGAAAAGCTTATCTGTGTTCAGGTAATCTTCTTAGACCTGCTATATCATTGGCTGATGTTGCTGCAGCTTCAACTTTTTGGTTGGAAACTTTAGCGCAACAAGTAACAGATCATGATTCTCATAATATTATTATTCTTCTTCAACATGCTAATAATTTTATCTGTGATGCCATTTTGATATTATCAGAGTTGATCTCAGGTTTATGTCTCTAGCTATTTTAGCTAGAAGAGCTTTATGGCTTAAAACTTGGAATGCTGATATGTCTTCTAAATCAACTCTACTTTCCATTTCTTTCCAGGGTAACAAATTATTTGGTTCTCAGTTGGATTCTATTATCTCAACTGTTACTGGTGGGAAAGGAACTTTTTTACCACAGGATAAAAAATCTAAGTGTAAAAACAGGGCTAATAATCGTTTTCGTTCCTTTCGTTTCAACAAAGAACAAAAGCCTGATCCTTCATCCTCAGGAGCAGTTTCAGTTTGGAAACCATCTCCAGTCTGGAATAAATCCAAGCCTTCTAGAAAAGCAAAGCCAGCTTCTAAGTCCACATGAAGGTGCGGCCCTCATCCCAGCTCAGCTGGTAGGGGGCAGGTTACGTTTTTTCAAAGAAATTTGTATCAATTCTGTTCGCAATCTTTGGATTCAGAACATTGTTTCAGAAGGTACAGAATTGGTTTCAAGCTAAGACCTTTAATATCTTTAAAACCGATTGTACGACACTCTCTAACGTGGTGGACAGATCACCATCGTTTAATTCAGGGGGCTTCTTTTGTTCTTCCGACCTGGACTGTAATTTCAACAGATGCAAGTCTCACAGGTTGGGGAGCTGTGTGGGGATCTCTGACGGCACAAGGAGTTTGGGAATCTCAGGAGGTGAGATTACCGATCAATATTTTGGAACTCCGTGCAATTTTCAGAGCTATTCAGTCTTGGCCTCTTCTGAAGAGAGAATCGTTCATTTGTTTTCAGACAGACAATGTCACAACTGTGGCATACATCAATCATCAAGGAGGGACTCACAGTCCTCTGGCTATGAAAGAAGTATCTTGAATTCTGGTTTGGGCGGAATCCAGCTCCTGTCTAATCTCTGCGGTTCATATCCCAGGTATAGACAATTGGGAAGCGGATTATCTCAGTCGCCAAACGTTGCATCCGGGCGAATGGTCTCTTCACCCAGAGGTATTTCTTCAGATTGTTCAAATGTGGGAGCTTCCAGAAATAGATCTGATGGCGTCTCATCTAAACAAGAAACTTCCCAGGTATCTGTCCAGATCCCGGGATCCTCAGGCGGAAGCAGTGGATGCATTATCACTTCCTTGGAAGTATCATCCTGCCTATATCTTTCCGCCTCTAGTTCTTCTTCCAAGAGTAATCTCCAAGATTCTGAAGGAATGCTCTTTGTTCTGCTGGTAGCTCCGGCATGGCCTCACAGGTTTCGGTATGCGGATCTTGTCCGGATGGCCTCTTGCCATCCGTGGACTCTTCCGCTAAGACCAGACCTTCTGTCGCAAGGTCCTTTTCTTTCATGTAATTAGCAAGAGTCCATGAGCTAGTGACGTATGGGATATACATTCCTACCAGGAGGGGCAAAGTTTCCCAAACCTTAAAATGCCTATAAATACACCCCTCACCACATCCACAATTCAGTTTTACAAACTTTGCCTCCGATGGAGGTGGTGAAGTAAGTTTGTGCTAGATTCTACGTTGATATGCGCTCCGCAGCAAGTTGGAGCCCGGTTTTCCTCTCAGCGTGCAATGAATGTCAGAGGGATGTGAGGAGAGTATTGCCTATTTGAATGCAGTGATCTCCTTCTAAGGGGTCTATTTCATAGGTTCTCTGTTATCGGTCATAGAGATTCATCTCTTACCTCCCTTTTCAGATCGACGATATACTCTTATATATACCATTACCTCTGCTGATTCTCGTTTCAGTACTGGTTTGGCTATCTGCTATATGTAGATGAGTGTCCTGGGGTAAGTAAGTCTTATTTTCTGTGACACTCCTAGCTATGGTTGGGCACTTTGTTTATAAAGTTCTAAATATATGTATTCAAACATTTATTTGCCTTGACTCAGAATGTTCAACTTTCCTTATTTTTCAGACAGTCAGTTTCATATTTGGGATAATGCATTTTAATTTAACATTTTTTACCTTAAAATTTGACTTTTTCCCTGTGGGCTGTTAGGCTCGCGGGGGCTGAAAATGCTTAATTTTATTGCGTCATTCTTGGCGCGGACTTTTTTGGCGCAAAAATTCTATTTCCGTTTCCGGCGTCATACGTGTCGCCGGAAGTTGCGTCATTCTTTGACGTTATTTTGCGCCAAAAATGTCGGCGTTCCGGATGTGGCGTCATTTTTGGCGCCAAAAAGCATTTAGGCGCCAAATAATGTGGGCGTCTTATTTGGCGCGAAAAAATATGGGCGTCACTTTTGTCTCCACATTATTTAAGTCTCATTTTTTATTGCTTCTGGTTGCTAGAAGCTTGTTCTTTGGCATTTTTTTCCCATTCCTGAAACTGTCATTTAAGGAATTTGATCAATTTTGCTTTATATGTTGTTTTTTTCTTTTACATATTGCAAGATGTTCCACGTTGCAACTGAGTCAGAAGATACTTCAGGAAAATCACTGCACAATGCTGGAGCTACCAAGCTAAGTGTATCTGCTATAAACTTTTGGTATCTGTTTCTCCAGCTGTTATTTGTATTGCATGTCATGTCAAACTTATTAATGCAGATAAAATTTCCTTTAGTACTGTTACATTACCTGTTGCTGTTCCGTCAACATCTAATTTTCAGAGTGTTCCTGATAACATAAGAGATTTTATTTTTTAAATCCATTAAGAAGGCTATGTCTGTTATTTCTCCTTCTAGTATACATAAAAGTCTTTTAAAACTTCTCTTTTTTCAGATGAATTTTTAAATGAACATCATCATTCTGATACTGATAATGGTTCTTCTGGTTCTGAGGTTTCTGTCTCAGAGGTTGATGCTGATAAATCTTTGTATTTGTTCAAGATGGAATTTATTCGTTCTTTACTTAAAGAAGTGTTATTTGCATTAGAAATAGAGGATTCTGGTCCTCTTGATACTAAATGTAAACGTTTAAATAAGGTTTTTAAATCTCCTGTAGTTATTCCAGAAGTGTTTTATCTCCCTGATGCTATTTCTGAAGTAATTCCCAGGGAATGGAATAATTTGGGTAATTCATTTACTCCTTCTAGACGTTTAAGCAAATTATATCCTGTGCCATCTGACAGATTAGAGTTTTTTGGGACAAAAATCCCTAAGGTTATGGGGCTGTCTCTACTCCTGCTAATGTACTACTATTCCTACGGCAGATAGTACTTCATTTAAGGATCCTTTAGATAGGAAAATTGAATCCTTTCTAAGAAAAGCTTACTTATGTTCAGGTAATCTTCTTAGACCTGCTATATTTTTAGCGGATGTTGCTGCAGCTTCAACTTTTTGGTTAGAAGCTTTAGCGCAACAAGTAACAGATCATAATTTTATAGCATTATTTTTATTCTATAACATGCTAATAATTTTATTGGTGATACCATCTTTTGATATCATTAGAGTTGATGTCAGGTATGTGTCTCTAGCTATTTTAGCTAGAATAGCTTTATGGATTAAACTTGGAATGCTGACATGTCTTCTAAGTCAACTTTGCTTTCCCTTTCTTTCCAGGGTAAATAATCATTTTCGTTCCTTTCCTCACAAGGAACAAAAGCCTGATCCTTCATCCTCAGGAGCGGTATCAGTTTGGAAACTATTTCCAGTTTGGAATATATCCAAGCCTTATAGAAACCTATAGCCAGCTCCTAAGTACCTATGAAGGTGCGGCCCTTATTCCAGCTCAGCTGGTATGGGGCAGATTACGTTTTCTTCAAAGAAATTTGGATCAATTCCGTTCTTAATCTCTGGTTTCAGAAACATTGTTTCAGAAAGGTACAGAATTGGCTTCAAGTTAAGGCCTCCTGCTAAGAGATTCTTTTCTTTCCCGTGTCCCAGTTAACACAGCAAAGGCTCAGCATTTCTGAAATGTGTTTCAGATCTAGAGTTGGCTGGAGTATTTATGCCAGTTCCAGTTCTGGAACAGGGGCTGGGGTTTTATTTTATCTCTTCATTGTACCAAAGAAGGTCAATTCCTTCAGACCAGTTCCGGATCTATCATTATTGAATCGTTATGTTAGGATACCAACATTCAAGATGGTTTCTGTAGGACTATCCTGCCTTTTGTTTAGCAAGGGCATTATATGTCTACAATAGATTTACAGGATGTGTATCTGCATATTCCGATTCATCCAGATCACTTTTAGTGTCTGAGATTCTCTTTTTAGACAAGCATTACCAGTTTTGTGGCTCTACCGTTTGGCTTAGCCTCAGTTCCAAGAATTTTTTTCAAAGGTTCTCGGTGCCCTTCTTTCTGTAATCAGAGAATAGGGTTTTGGTATTTCCTTATTTGGACGATATCTTGGTATTTGCTCAGTCTTCTCATTTTCGAAGAATCTCATACGAATCGACTTGTGTTGTTTCTTCAAGTTCATGGTTGGAGGATCAATTTACCAATCAGTTCATTGATTCCTCAGACAAGGGTAACCTTTTTAGGTTTCTAGATAAATTCAGTGTCTATGACTCTGTCCTTGTCAGACAAGAGAAGTTTAACATTGATATAAGCTTGTCAAAACCTTCAGTCACAATCATTCCCTTTGGTAGCCTTATGCATGGAAATGTTGGGTCTTAGGACTGCCGCATCAGATGCGATCTCCTTTGCTCGTTTTCACATGCGACCTCTTCAGCTCTGTATGCTGAACCAATGGTGCAGGGATTACTCAAAGATATCTCAATTAATATCTTTAAACCGATTTTACAACACTCTCTGACATGGTGGACAGATCACCATCGTTTAGTTCAGGGGGCTTCTTTGTTCTTCCGACCTGGACTATAATCTCAACAGATGCAAGTCTTACAGGTTGGGGAGCTGTGTGGGGGTATCTGACGGCACAAGGGGTTTGGGAATCTCAGGAGGTGAGATTTCCGATCAATATTTTGGAACTCCGTGCAATTTTCAGAGCTCTTCAGTCTTGGCCTCTTCTGAAGAGAGAGTTGTTCATTTGTTTTCAGATAGACAATGTCACAACTGTGGCATACATCAATCATCAAGGAGGGACTCACAGTCCTCTGGCTATGAAAGAAGTATCTCGAATTTTGGTTTGGGCGGAATCCAGCTCCTGTCTAATCTCTGCGGTTCATATCCCAGGTATGGACAATTGGAAAGCGGATTATCTCAGTCGTCAAACGTTGCATCCGGGCGAATGGTCTCTTCACCCAGAGGTATTTCTTCAGATTGTTCAAATGTGGGAACTTCCAGAAATAGATCTGATGGCTTCTCATCTAAACAAGAAACTTCCCAGGTATCTGTCCAGATCCCGGGATCCTCAGGCGGAGGCAGTGGATGCATTATCACTTCCTTGGAAGTATCATCCTCCCTATATCTTTCCGCCTCTAGTTCTTCTTCCAAGAGTAACCTCCAAGATTCTGAAGGAATGCTCGTTTGTTCTGCTGGTAGCTCCGGCATGGCCTCACAGGTTTTGGTATGCGGATCTTGTCCGGATGGCCTCTTGCCAACCGTGGACTCTTCCGTTAAGACCAGACCTTTTTGTCTCAAGGTCCTTTTTTCCATCAGGATCTGAAATCCTTAAAGGTATGGAGATTGAACGCTTGATTCTTGGTCAAAGAGGTTTCTCTGACTCTGTGATTAATACTATGTTACAGGCTCGTAAATCTGTATCCAGAGAGATATATTATAGAGTCTGGAAGACTTATATTTCTTGGTGTCTTTCTCATCATTTTTCTTGGCATTCTTTTAGAATACCGAGAATGTTACAGTTTCTTCAGGATGGTTTAGATAAGGGTTTGTCCGCAAGTTCCTTGAAAGGTCAAATCTCTGCTCTTTCTGTTCTTTTTCACAGAAAGATTGCTATTCTTCCTGATATTCATTGTTTTGTACAAGCTTTGGTTCGTATAAAGCCTGTCATTAAGTCAATTTCTCCTCCTTGGAGTTTGAATTTGGTTCTGGGGGCTCTTCAAGCTCCTCCATTTGAACCTATGCATTCATTGGATATTAAATTAATTTCTTGGAAAGTTTTTTGTTCCTTTTGACCATCTCTTCTGCCAGAAGAGTTTCTGAATTATCTGCTCTTTCTTGTGAGTCTCCTTTTCTGATTTTTCATCAGGATAAGGCGGTGTTGCGAACTTCTTTTGAATTTTTACCTAAAGTTGTGAATTCCAACAACATTAGTAGAGAAATTGTGGTTCCTTCATTATGTCCTAATCCTAAGAATTCTAAGGAGAAATCGTTGCATTCTTTGGATGTTGTTAGAGCTTTGAAATATTATGTTGAAGCTACGAAATCTTTTCGTAAGACTTCTAGTCTATTTGTTATCTTTTCCGGTTCTAGAAAAGGCCAGAAAGCTTCTGCCATTTCTTTGGCATCTTGGTTGAAATCTTTAATTCATCTTGCCTATGTTGAGTCGGGTGAAACTCCGCCTCAGAGAATTACAGCTCATTCTACTAGGTCAGTTTCTACTTCCTGGGCGTTTAGGAATGAAGCTTCGGTTGACCAGATCTGCAAAGCAGCGACTTGGTCCTCTTTGCATACTTTTATTAAATTCTACCATTTTGATGTATTTTCTTCTTCTGAAGCAGTTTTTGGTAGAAAAGTACTTCAGGCAGCGGTTTCAGTTTGAATCTTCTGCTTATGTTTTTCGTTAAACTTTATTTTGGGTGTGGATTATTTTCAGCAGGAATTGGCTGTCTTTATTTTATCCCTCCCTCTCTATTGACTCTTGTGTGGAAAGATCCACTTCTTGGGTAGTCATTATCCCATACGTCACTAGCTCATGGACTCTTGCTAATTACATGAAAGAAAACATAATTTATGTAAGAACTTACCTGATAAATTCATTTCTTTCATATTAGCAAGAGTCCATGAGGCCCGCCCTTTTTTTGTGGTGGTTATGATTTTGTATAAAGCACAATTATTCCAATTCCTTATTTTATATGCTTTCGCACTTTTTTCTTATCACCCCACTTCTTGGCTATTCGTTAAACTGAATTGTGGGTGTGGTGAGGGGTGTATTTATAGGCATTTTAAGGTTTGGGAAACTTTGCCCCTCCTGGTAGGAATGTATATCCCATACGTCACTAGCTCATGGACTCTTGCTAATATGAAAGAAATGAATTTATCAGGTAAGTTCTTACATAAATTATGTTTTTTCCATCAGGATCTCAAATCCTTAAATTTAAAGGTATGGAGATTGAACGCTTGATTCTTGGTCAAAGAGGTTTCTCTGACTCTGTGATTAATACTATGTTACAGGCTCGTAAATCTGTATCCAGAGAGATATATTATAGAGTCTGGAAGACTTATATTTCTTGGTGTCTTTCTCATCATTTTTCCTGGCATTCTTTTAGAATTCCGAGAATTTTACAGTTTCTTCAGGATGGTTTAGATAAAGGTTTATCCGCAAGTTCTTTGAAAGGACAAATCTCTGCTCTTTCTGTTCTTTTTCACAAAAAGATTGCTAATCTTCCTGATATTCATTGTTTTGTACAAGCTTTGGTTCGTATAAAACCTGTCATTAAGTCAATTTCTCCTCCTTGGAGTTTGAATTTGGTTCTGGGGGCTCTTCAAGCTCCACCTTTTGAACCCATGCATTCATTGGACATTAAATTACTTTCTTGGAAAGTTTTGTTCCTTTTGGCGATCTCTTCTGCCAGAAGAGTCTCTGAATTATCTGCTCTTTCTTGTGAGTCTCCTTTTCTGATTTTTCATCAGGATAAGGCGGTGTTACGAACTTCTTTTGAATTTTTACCTAAGGTTGTGAATTCCAACAACATTAGTAGAGAAATTGTGGTTCCTTCATTATGTCCTAATCCTAAGAATTCTAAGGAGAAATCGTTGCATTCTTTGGATGTTGTTAGAGCTTTGAAATATTATGTTGAAGCTACTAAGTCTTTCCGAAAGACTTCTAGTCTATTTGTTATCTTTTCCGGTTCTAGAAAAGGCCAGAAAGCTTCTGCCATTTCTTTGGCATCTTGGTTGAAATCTTTAATTCATCATGCCTATGTCGAGTCAGGTAAAACTCCGCCTCAAAGGATTACAGCTCATTCTACTAGGTCAGTTTCTACTTCCTGGGCGTTTAGGAATGAAGCTTCGGTTGATCAGATTTGCAAAGCAGCAACTTGGTCCTCTTTGCATACTTTTACTAAATTCTACCATTTTGATGTATTTTCTTCTTCTGAAGCAGTTTTTGGTAGAAAAGTACTTCAGGCAGCGGTTTCAGTTTGAACCTTCTGTTTATGTTTTTCATTAAACTTTATTTTGGGTGTGGATTATTTTCAGCAGGAATTGGCTGTCTTTATTTTATCCCTCCCTCTCTAGTGACTCTTGCGTGGAAAGATCCACATCTTGGGTAGTCATTATCCCATACGTCACTAGCTCATGGACTCTTGCTAATTACATGAAAGAAAACATAATTTATGTAAGAACTTACCTGATAAATTCATTTCTTTCATATTAGCAAGAGTCCATGAGGCCCGCCCTTTTTTGTGGTGGTTATGATTTTTTTGTATAAAGCACAATTATTCCAATTCCTTATTTTATATGCTTTCGCACTTTTTTCTTATCACCCCACTTCTTGGCTATTCGTTAAACTGAATTGTGGGTGTGGTGAGGGGTGTATTTATAGGCATTTTAAGGTTTGGGAAACTTTGCCCCTCCTGGTAGGAATGTATATCCCATACGTCACTAGCTCATGGACTCTTGCTAATATGAAAGAAATGAATTTATCAGGTAAGTTCTTACATAAATTGTTTTTTCTAATATTTTCTTACCTAGGGTTTAGTCTTTTTTTCTAATTTGACTTGTTTTTCCTTAAAGGGACAGTCACATCCAAAAAAAACTTTCATGATTCAGATAGGGAATGTCATTTTAAACAACTTTCCAATTTACTTTTATCACCAATTTTGCTTTGTTCTCTTGGTATTCTTAGTTGAAAGCTAAACCTAGGAAGGCTCATATGATCATTTCAAAGCCCTTGAAGGCCGCCTCTTGTCACATGCTTTTTTATTTGCTTTTCACAGCAGGGGAGAGCTAGTTCATGTAAACCATATAGATAACATTGTGATCACGTACGTAGCTTGGTGCAGACACTGCACTAATTGGCTAAAATAAAAGTCAATAGATAATAAATAAAATGTCATGTGATCAGGGGGCTGTCAGAAGATGCTTAGATACAAGTTAATCACAGAGGTAAAAAGTGTATTAATATAACTGTTTTGGTATTGCAAAACTGGGGAATGGGTAATAAAGGGATTATCTATCTTTTTAAACAACAAAAATTCTGGTGTTGACTGTCCCTTTAATTTCGAGGGCAAATCTAGGCTCGCAAGGGCGCAAAAATGCTATTATTGCGTA